>NC_083417.1:46360028-46661795 GCF_020745735.1 Hemiscyllium ocellatum | reverse complement strand
GAGCGAGAGATCGCGCGAGAGACGGAACACTCAGGGGAGAGTGCGCGGGGGAGCGAGAGCGCGCGCGGGCGAGAAAGCGCGAGCATGGGGGAGAACGCAAGAGACAGCGCGCACGAGAGTGAGCGCAAGAGAGACCGCGCTACCGCGGGAGAGAATGCGAGAGACAGAGCGCTCGGGGGAAGAGTGCGTGGGGGAGAGCGAGAGATTGGCCCCGCGAGAGAGAGACTGCGCGCGCGCGGGAGCGGGAGAGAGCACAGCAGATAGTGCGCGCAAGAGAGAGCGCACACAAGAAAATTAGGCTAATAGGAAAGGTAAAAATAAAATGAAATTCCCCAATTTCCAACAGCTAAAATTCAAAAACGAGCAGCTTTCAAAACCAGAAACTTTAATTACTGCCAAGCAACATTTCTGGCCATATTAATTGTGTATTCTGTTTGAAATTGACAATCAATTTTCTGTGGTGAATTTAGTTCATACATTCTGTACAAACGCAACAATTTTACACAGTTGAAATGACGAAACAAGCAGCAGGATGTCATTTTTTGCTAAAGTGATGTTGAGATAGCATACCTCCATCATCAGTTTCTGGATTTCTCTGTTTCGCTACATATGTCTTGCTCACCTGAATTTGCTACAGCATTTGTTTATAAAGAACACTTATCTTTCCTGCTTAATAAGTCTGTAAATTTTGATCCATCATTTCTAGGTTATTCTACTGCTTCCACTCAGCACAACTGACTTGTGTTAGGTTGATAGGGTAGGTGGGAGGGTGGTTGTAGGGGCAGGCAGAAGAAACAGTGGGACAGTGGAGATTTCTAATTCTATTCTCCAATGGTGATAATGAGATATTAACAGTTTGTTACAAAGAAAACGTCTTGCAGTTACAAATTCATAAAACTGTTTTGCCATGTATAATAAAAGTGTCACCTTTTTGGCATTTCTTCTATTTATAACAGGTACACGTTCTTCTCCAGTCAGACTTTTGACATCTATTTTGTTAGGGTTTCTGCATCGATGTCTTTTTTGCTTTGGTCTATCAGCCAAAATTTCAGTTTTAACAATTTTCTGAAATAAATGCAAAGAGTTAAAAGCTATGAAATACTACTGTTGCAATGCGAGTCAAACATCTGAATGTCAAATGTCAGATTAAGGCATAGAAATATTGCAAATTGGTATAATCATACACTAGCATTACACAGTAGCTAAAATATATATCAAGCTCCGCACTGCACAATGTAGAACTGTATTAATTTGAAGCAATTAAGCATGGGGAGCACAGGGTCCCAGGTTCGATTCCAGCCTCGGGTGACTGTTTGTGTGGAATTTGCACATTCTCCCAGTGTCTGCGTGGGTTTCCTCCGGGTGCTCTGGTTTCTTCCCACATCACAAAGATGTGCAGGTCAAATGAATTGGCCAAGCTAAATTGCCCATAGTGTTAGGTACATTAGAGAGAGGGAAATGGGTCTTGGTGGGCTACTCTTCGGAGGGTCAATGTGGACTGGTTGGGCCAAAGGGCCTGTTTCCACACTGCAGGTAATCTAATCTAAATATCTGGTACTAGTGTTAGAAAAGTATAACTTCTTTCAGTGACAGTATATAAAGGTTCAAAAACATTCAGCTACCGCTTTTTATATATCTTATTCATCATAAGGAACCTTCCCACCTGCATTTCTGGACTGCACAGATTTACTTGCATTTCTATTTTTGCAAATGCTTACTGGAACGTGCGATGACACATCCGCCACATAGTCTGGATGCTCCTTGAGCCACTCTTCTAAATCCCTTCTTTTTGGAGCATCCTCTCCTGTGAGTCTTGTGCCATTTTTCACATTAATAACTGATACAGGACTATCAACATCAAGTTGCCCTTGAGATACACCGAGAGCTGCCTCTGCATTGGTTAACTCAACATTAGCCTGTGTAGAGAAACAGCTATAATAAGTGTGCAGAAATTTCCAATAGTTACTACAGTGTAGTTTATGATTATTACTAGAATGCTCTGCAGATTTCACTTCAGTGATTAGTTTGTTCAGAGAGACTTTTGGAATATTACCAATCAAGAAATTTTAAAATTTCTCAGTTATATCAGTTTGGGGATACAGAAGACTACAAAATACAACCTGAGTTGCGGAATTAATAAAGTTGCTGAATAGGCATGTAGCTGGCAAATACATTTTGATATAAATAAATGAAGAGCAGTTCAGTTTGGTAGGAAGATAGAGGGCATATTCTTTGCAGAAAATAGCACTAAAAACCATGGCAATGACCGAAAATTGCCACTTGGATCTCCCAATGCAGGCAAAATCCAACCTTTATGCTTGATGTAAATGATTTCTAGATTTAATTTTATTCTATGTACTGAGACACAGTGAAAAGTATTGTTTGGCATGTTATACAGACAAATCATATCACATATAAGGTCATCAGAGTAAAAGAATGCAGAATATAGTGTTACAGCCACAGAGGAATTGCAGAGAAAATGCAACTTAAGAGGTTTGTTCACATTTCTGATAACAGTGGGGAAGAAGCTGTTCTTGAACCTGTTAGTTGCTATTTTCAAAGTTTTGCACCTTTTGCCTTTCGGAAGAGGGTGGAAGAGAATATGACCAGGGTGGGAGAAAGGCCATACAGCAGGAAATACAGATGGAATCAATGGACGGGAGGCTGGTTGTGTGGTGGACTGAGCTGTGTTCATTAGTCTCTAATTTTTTGCAGATGCAGCCAGATCTGCATTCACTTAGAGACTGCAAGCTTGAGCAAGATGCGCTTAAAGTTAGTCTACACCTCTTAAAAGCCAAGACATATTTAGCAGTAGCAGAGGCTGGAACTGATAGTACAAAAGTGTGGCAGCTAGATGAACATTGAGTTTTGACGCAACACGTCAAAGAGATTTTGAGCGCCGCACCTGAAACATTTACCAATGTAAAAGGATGAGCCAATGCCTTCTACCAGCAAAATACTAGATTGTTTTTCACACAAACTCTCAGATAATTACACTAGCTGAGTGAAACCCCACAAACAGTATAATGACCTCATACAGAGGTCAATAAAGGAACCATTAAATGCGACTACCAAAGCAGCATCCGTAGACTCACTGCTCAAACCCTCCAACTCGACTATCAATAACTTTCATTATTCATGACTCAAACCTAACACTTGTGTCTCACTTACACACAGCACAGCTACAAGTCTCTCACATACCTCACAGCTTGCACACATTGTTGTTTATTTATCACTTGCAAAACAACATGGCATACGCAGGCAGCAAGTGTTAACTGGCATGAGATGGTAGGTTGCATGTTCTTACACCCAAAGATGAAGAGAGTGGGTACTATCATTTGGCATGATTGAGTCCATGGTCAATAGTAGAACTGAAATCTGAGGCTTACAGCATGTTCATAATTTAAATCTCTCATTCTTGTTCCTGTTTATCTTTCAGTCTCTCCTGATTCACAAACAGATGGTGCAAACCTCTAGTTTCCACCATCATTTCCTGCATCAGCACATACCTATCTATCTATCCCTGTGCAATTCTCTTCTCTGACATTCTTTTTTCAGCAAACCAAGAATTGCAAACTAGATGGAAAAAGTGGTGTGGTTACAGCAGCAAGATAATCTTGAGGAAGAACTAGCCACCTGCTCAGATACTGACAGTGTGTCATTTAAAGGATAGGATAAAGATGAGATCTGTAAATAGTGAGTAATGTTTCCATTAAGGTGTGCAACTATGCAGCAGCCGAGAAAGTACCAAACGAGCCTTGCTGTATGAAGAATAACACAAACAGGCAGCTGAGGCAAATAAATTTAACAAGACTACACAGAGCAACTAAATATTAAGGGGAACATAGCTATTACGATGCCAGACACAAATAATTAAAGCCCAATAATGGAACAAGGGTAATACAAAGTGACAGCTTACCGGACAGCAAGTTTGTAAGCATTCTTCCACTTCTCGTATGAGTGGAAACTGAGAAATATATACACTGAAATACATGGCACATTTGCAGGCATGTCAAAAAGCTTGCAGTCACTATCTGGAAACACAGAGGAGTCCAGAATCACTTGACATGGAATGCTGCAGACCGAAGCATCATGCCCGACGACGGACATTTCAACTGCTTCTTTTCTACTTGGCAGAAGTTATTCATGATCTGAGTTGTGCGCGAATAAATCTGACTGAATTTATTCAAGACCACCTTGCTGCTACTCAGGCTCACAACGCTACTAACAGACACCAGAGTCCTAAGTTGTGTGTGAAGTGTGCAATCCGTTTTCCAACAAGTACTAAGATTGCTGAGATGCTGTTCCTTAGAAGTGGCCAAAGTGTAAAGCCCTAACTACTTGTCCCCACAGGATAATCGTATTAGTTTTCTTACGACTACCACACAACCAGTGCCCTTGCTGTTGCCTGACAACCAGCTGGCCCAACTGCTGCCATCTATGCTAAGAAGGCACACTACAAAGCCAGAGGTTTTATTCTCAGCAGCACAAGGTCATCCTGAAAGCTGCAACTGCCATGTCTAACATTGATCATTTGTAGCCTTCTGTCAGTTATGCTGCAACCACTGGGGTAGCAATGTGAGACAGCACGAGGACAGACACTAAAAGAATATACAAGAGAGTGTTCAGTAGATTTATATATCAAGAAATATCAGATATTTTGTAATGAAGTTGGATTGGATTGTTGTGTTTTTACTTTGTGGCTACAAGGTTGCTGAGATGGTCTGTTACACAGGGGCGGTGCTGAATTAAGGAATGTTTAATGTTTAGTCTTATTGGATGACTCAGTTGCAGACAGCTCATCCAGAAAATGGATTTGACGGTTGTCTGTTCTCATGCTCAACTTCTTGTGCACTATATACCTGATAGTTAAGGCTGTGACCTCATGATAACAAGGATGTGCATGACTCTTAGTACATGTTCAGACTGCAGACCAGAGTAGTTCAGGCAACAGAAATGTTATTCAAAACATCAGAATGGTCTGCATGATCACAGTATATATGGCTTTAAATACATGTATGCTACATGTGGGTGTGTAGGCTGTGCACTGAATATTTGAATCAGTGATTGACTTGTTACTCATTAATTGCAGAATCCATGAGTGGAGTCCTTTTTGGCTGCAGTACATTTGAATTTAATTGTGGCATTCACAAAATTTTGCATGCACTAAGTGTCACCCTATACAACATGATCAACATTATTTGAGTGATGCCATGAATTTGCTCCATCTGGTTCTCTCTGGCAAAATAGAATGAAACTTATTCAACTCTACATGCATTCAAACCTTTGGTAATATCTGTAATTCAGCAATGGATAGCAAACTGGCAGATGGTGTAAATATTGTCTGTGACAGATAAGGGGTCCATTGGCAGAAGATGTTAAATCACCACAGTCACATTTAAATACTCTGATGTCATCCTCACCCTACTCACTGCCTATAATTCGGACAGTAGGAGTTGGCAGATTTCAGTGAATATCTCTCTGGTAAAGTGGAGGTGTCTTACACACATTTTCCACAGCTGATTTCTCCTTGCAAAACCTGGATGGATACAGTTCTCCTACTGAGAGGCTTTCTCCCAATCTCTCTTAGAGTAGCATGTCCTCCCTCCCCCGTGTTCGTTCATTCTCCCTCTGGTGCTGTAGTTCAAGGGGCATACAAATTACAATGACTATATTCAGGGTTCTGAAGAATCGTCATACGTTAATTGTTGTTTCTCTCTCCAAAAGATAACGCCAAAGCTGCCATGTTACACCAGCATTCTCTGGTGACTATGTCAGGGTGCAAGTGGTCTGAGAATCCAGAAAGTAACAGAAGGATTTTTTTGATGGATTTGAATGAAAAAGGGTCAAATGGGATGCATGGACATTCTGCTACAAATTTGTTATAATACTTGGAAATAATAAAGCTTTTCCAGGATATGTTTGTTAATTCTCTTGCTTGTTGAACCTTGTGCTGCCTTTCATGCAAATGTTTAATGGTATGGCTTTTGATTTTGACTAACTAATATCTAGCCTCAAAATTAAAAGCTGAGGGCAAACAAAAAGCCTACCTTCCCAAGTTGCTAAATGCTGTACCAGTGTTTGAATTCACAATGAATTTCAAATGTTAAGAACAAGTCTTGCCTTGAGACTAGGATGGCCTACTTGGCTCATTGCAACCCTTACTTCCATTGTTCTCTGCAGTTAGTGAATCCATGAAATTTATGACAATCATTACATCAATGTTTATAATTTTGTCACTGCTTGTTTTAATGGCTTGAGGTAGAAAGCATTAGTTATAGATATATGCCAGTCTTATTTTAACCCATATCTTCTTCAAAAAGGCATTAAATCTATTCTCGTTTCCCTTGACTTGTTTTCAAGAGCCCATACACTACTGGTATTCTTTCATGAGATGTACATATCACTGACAAGCCAGCATTTATTGTCCTAATCACTTTTGATGAGAGTGGCTTGGCTGGTCATTTCAGGGCTAAGACGAAATGTAACATTGTGGATCTAGAAATATCATTTCCTGCCCAACACAGAAACCATTAGAAGTGCCTTCTCAAAATAATGCCATATATTCATAATTCTTCAATTCTGAGGCAGTGTTTCAATTCCATACGCTGATAATCAATTGAATTTAAAATGTAACCAGCTATTGCAGTGGGATTTGAACCCATTTCCTAGGGGCCTCTGGATTATTAGTCCAGTGACATTAACACTAACACCTTTCCTCCCTCCTCTTTTACTGTGAAAGGCATTCAAAACACTCATGTACAACAACTTTGTAATTTCCTCAGCATCCATATCCACAAAAATGTACAGCTATTTCATAATTAAGAATTCATAATTCCTGGGAATCCAATAAAAAAAAATTGGACTAAAAATGCTCAGAGCATTAATTAATCACCGAAAAGAGTATCTGTGAACCTTGGTCTCTGCTTTAATCACTCATCAGAAGCAAATGTACCACTGAAGTAGCAAGGAAATATTTTAGTATTTTGATGTAATGAACTGAACATAGCTGCTTTGAACAATGTAACATTTTATAACAGGGCAAAAATAATGAAAGGGATCTATTCTGCTTGGCAAAGCATGACACTTGTTAGTATGAGTGCAAACATCAGTTACAACAATCACATAGAAATCCAATACCAAGATATTGCCTGAAATAAGGCAGAGCTAACGAGGCAATATAGGTAAATGAGATTATGCAAGAAAAAATAACTTTTACATCTTTTGATTTCACAGTGAATCTTCTTGACAGACATTATTCCTATAAATAACTCAATCATAATGTTGCAAAACACATGTAAACTTACAGGCTGTATTGATTTGCTTCGATTCATGAAGAGGATGTCCATTCCTTCCACATTTTTTTTCCGTCCTCTTCTCTTTTTAACAATTGGTTGGCCATCCAATAGGACCCCATTTGTACAGTGTCTTGAGATCTGCTGTGAAGTACCTGCTATTGCTGATTTGGGATCTGAGATGACTGTGGAGGTGTTGCTAGGCAAACTGGAATTGAATAATACCGACGGCGGCAAAGAGTTGGAGCTCCCAGCTCCCCGTAAAGATTTGGAAAGGTCCACAGCCAATTCCTGGCTGCTGTCAGAAGCAGAATACAAATCATGTAACCGTGCCATGTATTGTTGCTGATCCGAAGTTCCTTCTTCAGCCTCAAGTCCTCTTTTCTGACTGAGCCTTTGTTTCTGAAAAGTTAACTTCAATCCACCTTCCTATTAAAACAAATTTGAATATCAGAAAAATTATCTGATAGGTGTCCAATCTACCTTTCCTGCTGAAACTTTATCTGTCAAAATTTGGTGGTTGGAGGACATACTTCAACTGTATTTGGCTTAAAATATAAACACAATCACTCAAATATGTGCACACACAGACATAAACTACAAACATTTAGGCATTTTAAGTTTCAGAGGAGAATTAGACTGTGTTGCATGTTTAAAATGCCCAGTTGTAATTAGCAACCTGTTATAGGTTAAGTAAAAGTTTGTACCAATTAGTCATTATTTGAGATTCACACAATTAGTTTTTTTTTTGGACAACATTGTCCTTTGTCAAAATCTGGTACATCAACCTACCTACCATTCTTCATGTCTGAGTTCAGACAGAGTGCACAATTGGCTGACCTATGAAAAATAAGCTATAATAACATGATGAATTAATACATCATGATTTATGATAAACCCATTATAGGCTGAGGGGACAATCCTTGTTAAACTAATGAATACTTACATATTGAGACAATTGAACTCTTGATGTGCCTTTTCAGAATTTTAAAAAAGGAATGCTCCTTTAGCTTCTATATAACCTGCACCATTGGGGAACAGACATAAAGGACAACTCTGCAAGTGACCCATAACAGGGAGTGAGACAAGCCCAGACCAGTTCTTGTTTGAAGTAGGTGAGAAACTATTCATGTTTTTGATTGCTTGATATTATGGACACATCTTATGGGAAATAATATGTCATTTAGTTTCACCATATGCATAACTGTTTCACGCCATTACATCTTAAATAGAGTAATCCCAATGGAAAGGGTTGCCAAACTTGCAGAAATTTTAAAAAAAGATTAATTGTTTGGATATTAATGAAAACAATCCAGAAAAAAAAAGCATGAGCAATTAAGAAACGAGATGGGGCAAGAAAAGCTGACTGACTCACAGTTAAAATGATCTATTCAGATAACTAACAGTCTGCTAACTTTGCGATTGATATGAGAAAGCATGCAGACAATGTTGAGAATGGGCCATTTGGAGGTAGATTACACAATAAAGTGTTCTGTCCAGGGGTGGCAATCCTACTCCTGGAGCAAAGCTAAAAAAAAGGGAAAATGATAAATTATTCAGCTCACCACCTCATGCTAACAAACACATGCAAAGTTTTCAAATCTGATAAATCAAATCAAAGTAACTTTCATTTTTTGCCAACTTAATAAACAAAGTTTGAGGAATTTATATTTATTTACAATGTCATATAGTTACTTTACACTCAATTGCTAAGTTATCACAAAGACCAGGGGAGTAGTTTTACTAAAAAAACCTAGACTGGAGAATTTTAATAAAAACAAAATTGTAACTGAGATAAAAGGTTATTGTTCAAGACTTCCACCAATCCCAGAGGAAATAAATGTAGTTGTACTGTGAAAATCTATTGAAGAGTTTTAAAGTTAGAGAGCCTCATAAAAACCTTCTCAAATGCACTTATCTGTTCCACAGGTATTATGGTATTAAAATAATTATCAACGTGACTGCACACAACAAATGTTAATATCGGATTACATGTTGAAGTTGTCAGCTCAGCACTGTGTCAGATAGCCCAATATATACTGCTAGTTGTGACACAAGGCATAAAGCCAATCATGCTAATTTACTTCAAGTAGAAAAGAAAAGCAGACTATTTGCCTTAAAAAGCAGAGAATTAAAACCAAAAAAGCTCTTTCTGCATTTACTACAACATATCATGCTGTGCCATCAACCTTCAATCAAAACCATAAATTGTTCAATATTTGATAAGAATCCAGAGGTTCAAAGGCCTACATACAGCAATAAACCACAAAATGCAAAGCATTAGGTAAGCACTGTTGCTAGGAAAGCCTTCAGAATTGCAAAGGGTAAAGCAGAAATAAAGATTTCAAAATGCTGCGCATTACAAATACAGCTCACATCTAAATAAACGTACATTAAAATTAACAATGGTTATAAAGCACAAAGGAGTAATGTATATAAAGTGTGCGAAGGAAGTAGTTCAGAGTGAAAACGCTGCTCGCAGCCAGATGCGCAGTAGCATGCTGCACACTGCAAAGATCTGCAATTAGAATCAGATCTAACAGTAATAAAAAAGAACATACGTCATTGATTTTCACTGTAAACTCCTTTTCTCGCACATGCTTCTTCACCTTTGTGAACTGCGACAAGAGAGAATTATCTTCTTTAGCACCCTGGCTTCCCAATGTTACAGTAGCAGAATCACTGAAATTTCCCATGGCAGAAGGGCTATCCAGCAGTTTTGTTGTGTAAGAAGAGGTCACAGCGTTGTAATCATAACTTCTTCTTGAGGGAATCCAATTTCCTTTCAACACTGCATGGCATATACTATCAATTCTGTTGATCATGACACGATCCTACATTAAAAAGAAATGAGCCTTTAGAAATTTCTTGCAAATTCATTTCAATACTCTAAAATTATTTCCTCCTGGAAAATGTTTAGCCCATCAAGTTAGAAACTAAAGAATATGAAATTTACACCATTGCACTCTGTGCAAACTGGTAATGACTTAAATGATCCAAACTGAAGTTGTTGATTTCAGTTCATACCTTTGGCCAGCAGGAGGCAGCAAACCTATGCCTTTCTTGGAGGAAGGGACCATCAGGCTTTCCACTATCTGGCAGAAAGCTGTCTTGTGTCTCATCATGTGTGATGCTAAGAGATGCTACACTATCTTCATCGTAAGTTTTCAAGTGCTGTGGAGATTTGCCTTCAAAAGAAATGCAAATGATTTTATTAAACTATTATTTCAATATAGCACTAAAGGTTACATATCACAGTTCTTAATTCACACTTATAGACCAACTTAATTATGCAAACAAAGAGGATACGCAACTCAATTGCGGCTGATAATATTTATATTCAAATCAATCTGACCTTTATCCAATCCAAAAGAAAGATGTTTGAGCTCTGTTCAACTTAAATTTGGCATAAACAGGATTTAAATACTGCTATTTCCAGCTTTAGGAAGCTAAGGTGTCAGAAGTGGCACAATAGAAAATCTGTTTTTCATGCTCAACTGGATGCTTATTTGCTTGTGTGTTACAGTGGCATTGATCTTGTAGGTGTCAGTAATGAAATGTCCCAGTCTGACAGAGAATTGCTTTGTTGGCAAAGAAAAACATTAGACCACTGGTACCTTACATAACTGATAATGACACTGGATATCTTAAAACAGGAACATAGAATCAGGAGTGGTTATTCAGCCATTTGGGCCTGTTCTGATAATCTAGGCCATGGCTAATCATCTACACCAATGCCATATTTCTGCACTATCCTATACCCCTTTGATGTCATTAGTAACTATAAATCCATCAATCTGACTTAAATTTATTAAATGACAGCTTCCACAGGTCTTTAAGATAGAAAATTCCAAACATACCCACCCTTTGACTGAAGCAACTCCTCATGATAATTCTAAATGGCTTGACCTTTACTTGTGTCTCCTAGTTTCTAGAGGAAAACAGCCTTTTCTTGCACCTAAACAAGCTTTGTATTTTTCTATAAGATTACCTTCAATTTTTCTGGATTCCAGAGAATATAAATCCAATCTCGCTTCATGAGAAGAAATTCCACAATGCTAGGAATCAGTTTGGTGAACTTCCACTTCAGTCCCTCTTTGGCAAGTATACCTTCCTTTAGTTAAGGTGCCAGATATGCACACAATTCTCCAGGTGCAATCTTTGTAACTATCCCAGATAATAAAATCAAGCTATCTTTGCTCCAGCACTCAACTGCTCTACTGGTAAAAAGGTCAATATACTATTTGCTAGTATTTCCTAGCTTTCAGGTGACTTTTGAACAAAGGCATCTTGGTCCCTTTGGATATCGTACTTTCTAATCTCTCACCAGTTAAGAAACGCAGCTCTGTTCCTCTTACCAAAAAGAATAACCTCACCCTTACCTACATTATATTCTAGGAGAAAGTGAGGACTGCAGATGCTGGAGATCAGAGCTGAAAAATGTATTGCTGGAAAAGCGCAGCATAGTTGTCTTTGCTAATCTTTTCCTTTTTACATATCTACAGAAGCTTTTACAATCAGTTTTTATATTTCTTAGTAATTTAGTCACATTTTATTCTCATGATCAATTTGTTAGTTCACCTTTGCTGAATTGTCTGAATTCACAGACTTTTATCTGACAACTTTATAAGATTCTTCCTTTGATCTAATACAATTTTAACTCCCCTTGTTATCTATGGCGCTTTTGTTTTCCCAGTGAGTACTTTTGCTTTAAAGTAATGCATGCTTTTGCAAAGCAAGCATATTTTTAAACACTTAGCCATTGCTTGCCTACCAAACCTTTTAATGTATTTTCTCAATCCATCACAGCCATCTTTTTCCACAAACCTTGTAAAGTACTCTTGTTTCGATTTAAGTTCTGGAATTTCAGATTAAAATATACCCTTTTGAAACTTAATGGAAAATTCCGTTACACTGTAGTCATTTTTCTTTACAAGATTATTAATTAGCTCTTTCTCACTGAATACGACTAGATCTAACACATTGTGTCCTAGTTGTTTCCTCAGTGTATTGCTTCAGAAAATCATCGTGAACACATTCCAGAAATTCTGCTTCCACTGCTGTCATTAGACTTATTCAGTCTATTTATAAATTTAAATCACCCATTATTACTGCACCCCTTATTTCCTGATTCATAAATGCCCTGCATTACTACTGCGATTTGATAGCGTATACTATCAATACGACTCTCAACAACAATTGTTGTTTCTTGTCTTAGCTCCACCCAAATAGATTCTACATCCTAATAACAAAAGCAAAACATTGCTGGAAGTCTGAAACAAACACTGGAGAAATTCAGGTCTGGCAATATCTGTGGAGACAGAAACAGAGTCAACACTAAGTCAGGTATGACCCTTCTTCCGAACTGTTCAGCCACGTTCTCAAACAGACTCGTTACCACAGCCACATCCGCCCCCACCCCACTCCGGCCTATCACCCTCACCTTGACCTCCTTCCACCTATCCCACCTCCATCGCCCCTCCCCCAAGTCCCTCCTCCCTACTTTTTATCTTAGCCTGCTTGGCTACTCTCTCTCATTCCTGATGAAGGGCTTATGCTCGAAACGTCGAATTCTCTATTCCTGAGATGCTGCCTGGCCTGCTGTGCTTTGACCAGCAACACATTTGCAGTCAAGAACAGTCTTACCTGACTTGAAACTTGACTTTTTCTGGCATTCTTGATGTTTGTTTCAGATTTTACATTGTGTTCTTGTCAGATATCCTCTGTCCTTAATGTTCTGATCCTATCCCATATCTACCTTACCTTACAAATCTTCAACCAGACTTTAAACTATCTTGCCCCTTTTTCCTTTTTGCCTGTCCTTCCTCAATATCAAATATCTTTTAATATTCGGTTCCCAGGTTTGTAACCACACTTCTGGAACAGCAATGAAATTGCACTGGTTTATTTCAACATGTCCGATTAATTCACCTAGCTTGTTGCAAATTTTGCGTGTATTCAGATAGAGTGCTTTTAATTCTGCCTTAAATATACCACTGTTGTGTTTATTGACAATTACTTCTGCTCCTCTACACTTTCAATTACTACTTTTCTTCCTCCCATAATCAGTTTCATATTTCACTTATCAGAGTTCCCTCTGACTAACTAGTTAAAACTCCACCATCATCCACCCCCCGCCCCCCCCCCCCCCCCGCCCCCCCCCCCCCCCCCCCCCCCCCCCCCCCCCCCCCCCCCCCCCCCCCCCCCCCAACCCCCCCATTGCACTTGCAAATCTCCCTACAAGGATATTAGCCCAGTCCTTTTAAAGTGCAACCCGTCTTCCTTCTTCGGGTCCAATCTGCCTCAGAGCGAATCCCACAGAAGCAGAAATCTGTTCTTTCATGCTCATTCTTTCAAACCTCTTATTTCTAAACTCACTGGCATATGGTACAGACATGCTTTTTTTTAAAAATTACCTGCCTAGCTCTCTGAATTCTGCTTTCCAGGGCCTTATCCCACTTTCTACTCATACTGTGGTTGCAAATATTGCATTACTATTTAAAAATTCAACAGCAATATTTTCTTGTCAGAATGAAAACCATTTTTGGCTGCAGCTGCAGACAAAACTATCCATAATTTCCTGCATGATTCAGATCTGCTTCAGCACCTCAATATGGCAAGGATCTCAGGCAGCAATTATATTATTGCTCAGAATAAGGACAATATATAAGCTTAACTAATAGAGACTGCACCATGTATATTGCTCATATCATGTACATATCTGAATTTCTACTCAAAGCTCAGCTTGCTGAATGCATGATATCCATTGCTATTATATATAATTGTTATATAATTGCAATTGCTTCAGTTTTAAACTTACACCACATCTAGATAATAGTTCTGAACGACTACTGAAATCTTTACTCTAATGACAGCAGTTTTCTAGCTGCATTTTAAAGACACTTTTGTCATTTAGGTCAATGCCTGACTGAGCAGAGAGTTTCAATTTGAGTCACTTACAACCTGCCGTGGTTTGCTTATCATCACTGTCACTATCACTATCATCAGAAGAGGATGATGAAGACGAGGAGGAGGAGGAAGATGAAGAGGATGATGAGGACGAAGAGGATGACGACGACGAAGAGGAGGAGGAAGATGAGGATTGTGATGATGACGACGATGATGACGACGACGGTGAAGAAGAAGAAGAAGAATTGTCTGAATCAGAGTCTGAATCGGAACTCGAATCAGAACGTCCTCTGTTCGCTTTCCGTTTGTTGTGTACAGAGTTTGGTGTAAGTGGTTGAGTCCTTGCTGCAACCATACATCCATCTGGATCTGGGTCCAGTTTAATGCCAGTCTTCTTTTCTAATCTGTTTTGTAGCTGAAAACCACCCACAGAATTCCAGTGTTCTGATTTCACTTTATTTTTAACCTCAGCGCGCATTGCATCTTCATCATCAGATGACTGTTCCTTTTTTACAACTATTGTTCTTTCGCACTTTGCAGTTTCAGTCTCAGGTTGACTTTTTTTATCTTGCAGCTTAGCTGGTAAATTAAGAGGTGAGGCTGAAGATGGATACTGAGGGTGCAAGAGTGGTGTGGAGCTCCTAGATTGTGTAACTTTGTTCTGGCTGAAGTTTCTTTGAGCCATCATGAAGGAAAGCTCTGAATCACAGAAAATGTGATAATCAGTCTTGCTGACACCATGTTTGGCTGCTCCAGTGAGCAATTCCTTATCATGCTTTCCACTCTCCCACCACTCTGGCAGATCTGGGCCTGGTTGGCATAACTGTAACCGTTCATCAAGCTGAGGATGTCGAAGTACTTGTTCCCGCACTTTACGGAGCAGCTCAATTCGATATAATGTCCTGGAAGCACGCTCCTCCGTAATAGGCTGTATGAAAATGGGTGGATCAAGAAGCTCTAGAGTGGAAAAATGAAAAAGATTCTCTGCAAGTTAATTTTATTTTGAATTCTCGTATTTAATACAAAGCATAAACAAATTCAACAATTTGAGTTTAATTAGCAAATATTGTACTGTGCAGTTTATTTCAATTGTTCAGGGAATATGGGTGTCACTGACTGGGCTAGCATTTATTGCCCGTCACTAGTTGCTCTTGAGAAGGAAGTCGTGAGCTGCTTTTGTGAGCTAGCTTGCATGTGGTTTTTAAATTATGCCTTGCCCCGGCTTCTCATTTTATGCTATGTTGATTTATTAATTGAAAAAAGACTGTACTTTTTAAATTAATTGATAAAAGCTAATGCATGACTTTTCATGGCCTGAGGCTGAAGGTAGCAGATACAGTACAATAAATGGTTATTTCTCTGCAGATTCAGAGGTTTGCCTTTATTGTTGCTATTAGGTATGTCTTACTATCCTAATGCAATGATGTAAATTTTCAATAATCACCACAGTACAAGTAATGAGGTTCCATAATGTGAGGCTCAATGTAACAGTAATGATGCAAGATCTTTTCTTCAGAAATATTCCAAATTGAAAGCTAGTTTCAAATGGCAAGGATTAATGAGAAAGAACACACAGCACTAGCTAATGAGTTGCTTGTGTTAGTTGAGCATATACAGATGTTTAACTGATATTTGTGCAGGTTACTCTCTTTCCCATAAATAGAAAATTCTCCAAACCTCAACACATACCTAGCCCAATGTTAACAGCATGTGTTAACTAAGCCCCCATAAAACATAACACAGTCAGAATAACTGCATAAGTATTACTGGTCATTGAGACTGCTAGAAAGAAAGTGCCATGGTCATATGATAAGGAAACTCAAAAACAACATTCTCTATCTTTAATAAGTATAGCTATGCAGTAACTCAGTTATCTGTACCTTCTTTCTCTTTGGGTGGTAAACGGCAAACTCTTCGACACATAGCGATGAAAGCATAAAGGTATTTCTGTAGACTCTCATCTGTCTTTTTATTCAACCTGGCAATAGCCCGGAATTTAGTCCAATCAAATTTTTGCTTGTCTGGATCATATACGACACCAAAAGTAGACACAACTCTGTAAAAATCAGCCTCTTCTCGCCTAGTCCACCTAGTAGAAAAATGTTGGATTAGTTGCTTGATAGGACGCATTCTCAGTTTATCAAAGTACTTTTTGTCAATGAACCAGTTATCTCTCCAATAGCGTTTTTGCACTAAAACAAAAATGTAACATTTTGTGTCTTTTACTATATGAAAGGGAAACTCAAATCAAGCAAACTGCTGAATTTTAAGACTGACTCTCGAATACCACAATAAAAATGCATGCTCATTAATCTTATAAATCTTGGTTCTGGATGCCTTATGCAAACTAAGGTCACAGACAACTTTTGCCCAGTAAAGTTAACAGTTGTACCTCTAGGGCCCTAAGTGCCCTAGGACATCTTCTCTAGGCAGGGTTTTCACTCCTGAATACCAATGGTGAAATAACTGGAGAGTATCTGAATTTTTGTTGCCAATTTCCAACAATAGCTAAGTTGAGAAATTCATTATGTTCAAACATCAGAGAATCGTACAGACCAACTTGAGAGAAAATCTCACTATTTGTTTTCAAAGCAATTCTCCAACCTAATGGGTTTTCCACACACATACTGAAATTCTCTCATTACACTGCTGACCTTGAAGGACAGAATGCTTGGAGGACTGAACTACAATCTTACAGTCATAATCATAGAGATATAAAGCACAGAAACAGACCCTTCGGTCCAACTTGTCCATCTGTTTGTTATAGGGAAATTGCCATAATCAATATGAGAGATTGTCTAACTTACTTATGGCATTAAACTCCTTACTACTTGTGCATGCCAAAGCCGCAAATAACTTCACCAACATCTGTGGGTCCTCTTGTGATTGAAGAGTCTGATGTAGAAATCCACACAGATGTCCACAAATGATGATACTTGGGGAAACATTTATAACTGTGTTAGCTCTGCGCCTTTGTCTGGGCATATGGGATGTTGAAAATTTCGCACAGATGGTCCTCTAACTACACGGGTCCAAACTTCAGTGCCTGCTTCCACACAGCCACTCAGCTGCAGTTTTCACAAAAAAATGGCCTGCGATGCAGAGGTTTGTCCTTACATAGTTTGTACTAACCACTTTTATTATGTTTGCCTTGAGAAAGCTCCAGAAAGATGATTTGTTGGGAATTCTATATTCGGTGTGGGCTATACAGCCTGCCCACTTGAGTTGAATTTTCGGGAGGCCAGTATGAAAGATCTTGCTGTTTGTAATTTTACCTGGCATCAAATACATTGTAAACCTCGGATAGCTTTGGTAGAAATGTTTTGATGTCAGTATTGCAGATCTACATGGTCTAGTGAGTATGATTTTAATCATCAGCTTAGTTTCATGCTGTTTACAGACATGATTATGGAGTATATCATAAGCATGAATTCAAGATACATACATTGACATCTTTATTGTAAGTGCATTCCTAGTGACCAAGTAATGAATAATTTTCTATAATCTTGACACTGATGGTATCAATGATCATGTCTGGTGCTTCACAGGGTACACATGGCGGTGACTGAAATATAACTGGAATGGGAAACACTGATTTGGAGTGAAGTATTTTTGGCACCACTCAAGAATTTGCTACAGTTTGAATGTCTGACCTTGTGTGTGGACAATCATCATCAAACATAAACTCTGATTAATGACTCTATGGAGGCATACAGCTTGTAGAGCTTGAAAGGCATCCCTGAAAGAAACTCAGTATTGATGTATATAGGTATGACTGTGGTGGTTTCCTCAAACATTGCAAATGAGAGACTGAAGGGTTGATGAACAATAATACATTCTTGCTTTATGGCTGCTGGCTATAGGAAAGGTATTGGACATCTTGCCACAGGCACTATTACAACCAGGCCATCATCCAGGATTTTAACAAACTTTTTCTCCAAGCTAGGATGTCTGAACAACTGCCATCTTAATTACAGGTTACCATAAAGCCAGCTCTTAGAGTGCAAATCCTGAAGAGTGGGCCCTGTTATGAGCCCAATGGTCATGGTTCAACTTTGGGATTTGCCCGATAGCTTTAGTTTGCTGAACTTCATATTCTGGGGCTCAGAGTTGGTACTTACAAGTGAATATCTAAGGGAAGCAAACTTACTGATGTAGTACCAAGAAACAAATTGATACATAGTTGTGGCACCGACCTTTATAAACATTGAAGGCAGCAGGAAGAGCACTAGATCCCTATGGTTTAAAAAGACATGGCAAAAAGATATTGACATTGTGTAGGTTCCAATGTAAGTGATAAATTAATCAATTTCTGAACAAGCTTGCAGATTTTTTCAAAGTTTGTACAGCAAGATCTTTATTGAAGATTTTTTTGCTCATTATTGAGCATTCCAACTTTCCAGAACAGGAATCCTTAACATTATTGTCACCAAAGTGGTAAATGAGCTCAGTGAGAAAAATCACTTTGTTTTAAAGAACGTCGATTTTATAATTTGAAATGAAGGAGACATTTAAACAAAAAAAAACTTGAGAGAATGCTACTAATTTAGTAGCTCAATAATTACCTTTGTTGCTTCTCGATTTTAGCAGCCTCCTTGGCTTTTACAGTGTCAGCACAAAGTCGCCTTCTTCTATCTCCTTTAGTTTGGGCTTCCAGTTTAACCTGCTCTCTCTTGTTACTACGCTGATAAGCAGTTACAAGTCGACGCAGGCGCGTTGTTAAAGCTGATGCAGTTGGCCAATAGAGTAGATCACCTTCTCCCAGAGGGCAATCTAAGAAGAAGAGAGATATTTCATCTTTAAGCAAAATGTAATTCTTTAGATGATCTACATCTTCAAGTCTAGTTGCAATTAAAAGAAACCATTTCAAATCTTCATTCTCACCTGTAATTATTAGATCTCCTGGAGAAGATGCAGCATCCTAAAACAGAAAGGTTTCAGAAAAGTTTTGAGCTAGTTTATCAATTTAATAAATGGAGCAAGATCCGTAACACAGATGTTATTGATCTGTGCCAAACTAATTTTTAGATTATAATTACATTAAAAATTGATTTTGCTCAGGAAAACAAAATAGCATTTATGATACATAGAATTAAATAAAATTGCTCACCTCCATTTCATCCTTGAATAATGGCTGAGTTGGTTTATATTCTGGATCTTCACCATCCCTGTTGGAATACCAGAAAGTAATTAGGATACAATTATCAATTAATAACTTTTTTTGTTTTTCAAGTATGTGGTACAGAAAAGTAAGTTAAACTTGTCAAAAACTATTTTCTAATTGCCTCTCTGGTGCTCTCTGCATCAAGACTGCCAGTGAACAGTTACAAGGCATAGAGGGCAGGGGTGAACAAACTGCCTGGACCCACAATCAGTGGCATAAATATAGGCTGTAGAGGACACTAGTTAGGCTACTATTGGAATATTGCAGGCAATTCTCATCTCCCTGCTGTAAGAAGGATGTTATGAAACTTGAAAGGGTTCAGAAAAGATTTACAAGGCTGTTGTCAGGGTTGGATGGCTTGAGCTATAGAGAGAGGCTGAATCGACAGGGGCTATTCTTCATGGAATGTCAGAGGTCGAGGGGTGACCTCATAGAGGTTGATAAAATCATGTGGGACATGGATAGGGTAAACAGACAAAGTCTTTTCCTGGGGTAGGGGAGTCCAAAACTAGCAGGCATAGGTTTAAGGGAAGAGGAGAAAGATTTAAGAGAGACATAAGGGACAACTTTTTCCACACAGAGGGTGGTGTATGTACGAAATGAGCTGCCAGAATAATTACAACATTTAAAAAGCATCTGAATAGGTATATGAATCAGAAGAGTTTAGAGGGATATGGACCAAACGCTGAAAAATGGGACTATATTTATTTAGGATATCAGGTTGGTATGGATGAATTCAATTGAAGGGTCTGTTTCCGTGCTGTATATCTCTCTGACTTAGAAGGGGGATATGGTGCTGCTGTCAGAATTTAGGGAGCTTGATTGGATTTAACAAGCAGGCCCTCAAAAGTAATAATCTCCTGATTCTGCCCAGTGTCATGTGCAAGTGAATATAGAAAGAGAACATGCCAGATCAAAGTGTGCATGGAAATACAACACAGGAGGGAAAGTTTTCATTTCTTGGGACATTGGGACTGACACTGAGGAAGATAGGACCTGTTCAAGTTGGCAGCTTGCACTTTAACAGAAACAGGACTGAATTCCTTGCAGGGTATTTTGCTAGTGCCATTGGAAAGAGTTTAAATTAACTTGATAGGAGAGTGAGCATCAAGAGACTAAGTCAGAGAAGAATATCATGGCGTATAAAATACTGAGAGAGATAGATAGCACTAGAATAGGGAATAGTTTGTAAATAGGTGGAGTCAGAAAAAAGGCAAAAGTCATAAAAGTCTAAATCATGGCAACTGTTTAATTTTGTGCAGCGAGAGTAAGTAAATAACAACTGTAAATTGGATAAGTGGCTTGTAAGTACAGATTGCTGAGTGAAAATATAATGTATAGCTATTACAGATACCTGTCTTAAAGCAAGGCAGGACTAAGTATATAAAAATTCCTGGATATATGTGTTTAGAGAGATTGGAATAAATGGGATCAATCAAGGCAAATATTGCAGTGCTGGAGAAAGAGGATGTTTCAGAGGGGCCAAGGGAAGAACTGATTTGGTTAGAGTTAAGGAACAAGAAAGGTATAATTATATTGCTTATGCAGTCTATCGGCTACCAACTAATGGAAAGGATCTGGAGGAACAAACTTACAAGATATTACAGAGTTGCCAAGATGATAGCATAATTACAAGGACCCTAAATTAGATTAAATTCCCTACAGTATGGAAACAGACACTTCGGCCCAACAAATCTACACTGATCTTCTGAAGAGTAACCTATCCAGACCCAGTCCCCTAGGAGAAAGTGGGGGCTGCAGATGCTGGAGTACCAGAGTTGAAATGTGTGGTGCTGGAAAAACACAGCAGGCCAGGCAGCATCTGAGGAGCAGGAGAAATCGACGTTTCGGGCATAAGCCCTTCTTCAGGAATGAGGCTGGTGTGCCAAGCAGGCTGAGATAAAAGGTAAAGGGAGGGAGGGGAGAAAGGGAGGGAATTTGGGGTGGGGGGCGCGCTAGGAATACGATAGGTGGAAGGAGGTGAGGGTGAAAGTGGAGGCGCAGAGGTCGGGAAGAAGATTGCGGGTCAAGAGGACGGTGCTGAATCCGAGGGTTGGGACTGAGATAAGGTTGGGGGAGGGGAAATGAGCAAGCTGGAGAAATCTACATTCATCCCGTGTGGTTGAAGGGTTCCGAGGCGGAAGATGAGGCGCTCTTCCTCCAAGGGCCGTGTGGCCAGGGTCTGGCGATGGAGGAGGCCAAAGACCTGCATGTCATTGGTGGAGCTAAAGTGTTCAGCCACAGGGCGGTTGGGTTGGTTGGTGTGGGTGTCCCAGAGGTGTTCCCTGAAACGTTCCGCAAGTAGGCGGCCTGTCTCCCCAATGTAGAGGAGACCACATCGAGTGCAGTGGATACAGTAAATGATGTGTGTGGAGGTGCAGGTGAATTTGCGACGGATATAGAAGGATCCATTGGGGCCTTGGAGGGAGGTGGGGGGGGGGGGGGGGGGGGGAAGGAGGTGTGGGTGCAAGTTTTGCACTTCTTGCGGTTGCAGGGGAAGGTGCCGGAAGTGGAGGTTGGGTTGGTGGGCGGGTGTGGACCTGAGGAGGGAGTCGCAGAGGGAGTGGTCTCTCCTGAATGCTGATAGGGGTGGAGAGGGAAATATATCCGTAGTGGTGGGGTCTGTCAGTAGGTGGCGGAAATGACGGAGGATGATACGATGTATCTGGAGGTTGGTGGGGTGGAAGGTGAGGACCAGTGGGTTTCTGTCCTGGTGGCGATTGGAGGGGCGGTGTTCAAGGGCAGAGGTGCGGTAGGTGGAGGAGATGCGGAGGAGAGCGTCATTGACCCCTACCCTATATTTACCCATGACTAATGCACGTAACATTATGGGCAATTTAGCATGGCCAACTCACCTGACCTGGACATCTTTTTTGGATTGTGGGATGAAACTGGAGCACTCGGAGGAAACTCATGCAGACACTGGGAGAATGTGCAAACTCAACACAGACAGTCGCCCGAGGCACGAATCAAAACCGAGTGCCTGATGCTATGAGGCAGCAGTGCTAATCACTGAGTCACAGTGCCGTCCAAATTATCTATAAATTGCCTGGAATTGCAGGGAAGTAAAAGAAAGGAAGGAGCAAGGGCTAATAGTGCGTGTTCAGCAAAGTTTTCTGCAGTATGTTTCTAATCTATTGAGGAGAAACTACTAGATCTGGTTATTGAGAGTGGGGTGGACACTTCGATCACGTGAGTAAAATATTTAGGGGAGAGCACTCATTGTATCATAAGTTTTAAGGCAACTATAGAAAAGGATATTAAAGAAAGAATAATAGTGTGGAAACTGTAGATGTACTGGCCCTATATTTTCAGTCTTCCTTCGACTCTGCATGTGTCAGAGGACAGGAGAATTGCAAATGTTGCACCCTTATTCAAAAAAGGTTGTAAAACCCAAGTTTAAATTTAATATTAAAGTTTAATTTTTCTATTTGGGAAATTTCTCGAAACACATGAACAAATGTGAGTTATTCTGAGGCAAGTCACCAAGGACCTCCTAAGGGATAATTAAATTTAACTAATCTGAGGTGGTAGCAACATGGAAGTAGAATTTGCTGAGTGACAGGAACCAGACAGTAGTGGCCACTGAATGCTTTTCAGGCTCTCAGATTTGTAGCGCAGCACCTCAGGGGTCAGTGTTGCCCTTCCTGGTGTACATTAACTACATAAATGTGGGGGTACAAAGCACAATCTTAAAATGTGATGAAGATATAAACTTTGGAAGCATTGTAAACAGTGAGGATTGTCTGGAACTCCAAAAATATACGCAGATGAAATTCAAGATGGAGAAATGTCAGGTGATTAATTTGGGAGGAAGAACATGGAGAGACAAAACAAAAGATACAAATCTAAAGGGGGTACAAGAGCAGAAGCACTTGATGCATATGTGCAAAAGTCATTCAAATGTATAGAATATGGTGAGAGCAGAAGTAGTCAAGCATACAGACCTTAGGCTTTATTGACAATGGCATGGTGTACATGAGCTGGGACGTAACACTCAATTTGCATAAGGCACTAGTTGGGTCTCAGCTGGAGTGTTATTTTCCACAGCAAGGATTGATAATCCAGGTAGCAATATTGACTGCCTGGTACAAAAGGTTCAGGATATCTGTTTAGGGTTAGAGGGGAACGTGCAATGAGAGGGGGTAGGATCCAGTCATTGTATTCTAGTAGACAGCTCCTGTCATAGGCAGTCAAAGAAGGCAGCTCTGCATAGTCGGCATGGTGAGCTAGATAGCAAATTAAGAAATAGAACCTCAAAAGGTCATAATTTCTGGAGTACGACCTAAGCCAGTTGCAAACAGACAGAATGAAAATCAGATGAGAGCGATGACTGTATAACTCAAAGACTGTTGTTGGAGAAGTGTATTCCAGGTCATGGAAAGTATGGTACTGGGAAAGTGGGACCTGTACCAATGGGACAACTTCCAACTAAACTGTGCTGAAGCTGATGTTTTTACAAACTGTGCAATTGGAAAAGGAGAGAGAATTTTGAACATAACAGTGGGTCAAGGGATCAAATGTAGAAACGTGATAAATTAAGGAGTAGAGTTAAGACCAAAAAGAAAAATCTTAAAATGGAAACTGATAAACAGACCATTACAGAACGAGATAGAGTACAAATCTATAAGTAAACCCCAAAAGATAAGCACAGAATTTACAAAAAGAGTAAAAGGATAAAACTAAAGCTCTTGAATCTGAATGCATATAACTAGGAGAAAGTGAGGACCGAAGGTGCTGGAGATCAGAGTCAAGAGTGTGGTTCTAGAAAAGCACAGCAGGCCAGGCAGCATCTTAGGAGCAGGAGAATCGACATTTCGGATATGAACCCTTCATCAGGAACATCATGCCCGAATTGTCGATTCACCTGCTCCTCAGATGCTGCCTGACCTGCTGTGCTTTTCCAGCACCACACTCTTGATTCTGAATGCACATAACATTTGAAATGAAACAGATGAACTGAGTGAGCAAGTTGAAATTACTGCTACTGCTCTTCAAATGGATGTTACATATGATCTGTTAGCCATTATAGGGCCATGGCTGCAGGCTGACATGGAAAGGAACCTGAATCTTGAAGCGATTTAGGAAAAAAGCAGGAAACCACGACAAGTTGGAGGTGTAGTTCTGTTAATTAAATTGTGCTATTAGCACAATAGAGAAGAGTGACCTAAGTTCAGGAAACCAAGACATCAAGACAGTTTTGTTGGAGAACTGATGAAAGTAAGGCATCACTTATGTACAGATCCCTAAATGTAACTCTGTAGCATGGTACAGCATAAATGGAAGAAATAATGAGAGTTTGCCAAAAGGAAGTGACAATTATCATGGGAGATTTTAATCTACATATTGACTGGAAAAGTCAAATGTGTAAAGGTAACCTATAGGAAGAGTTAATAAAATGTTTTTGGGATAGTTGCTTCCAACAGCATAATATGGAGCAGGCTAGAGAACAGACTGTACAAGACCGACTACTGTATAATGTCACAGGATTAATGACTGTCCTTTTGGTAAAAGCACATCTAGGTAGCACAACCATAATGTCATTGAATGTAGCATTCAGTTTGAGGAAGGGGCAAGTGGTTTCAATATCTTTTTAAACATTTAACAAGAGGAATTATAAGAGCATGAAAGCAGAGCTGACTAAAGTGAATTAGCAAGTTAGGATACAGAGTAAGTCAATATAGATGCAATGGCAGATGTTTAATGGGATACTTTATATTCAGTGAACGTATCCAATACATTCCAGCAAAATTCCAACAAATGGACACACCGTATGTAGTTAACTAGAAATGTTAAGCTTAGTACCAAACTTAAGAAAAGCATATAATTATGCAAAAATAGGTGACACATCAGCAGATTGGACACAGTATTTTTAAAAAAGTAAAGGTTTACGAAAAATTGAGAGAAAAATTAACGTATGAGAGAAAACTATGCATGAATATTAAAAACAGATACTGAGTTACTTTATTAATGTTTTCTAATAAAAATAAAGTAAGTGCTGGTCCTGTAGAAAGTGAGACTCAAAAATTGATAACGGAAAATATGGAAGATGAACAAACAAGTACTTGGCATCAGTCTTCACTATAGAAATTACAAATAACATCAGTAATAAATCAAGAAATAGAAGAGGAGGAACAACTCAGGAAAATCCTTGAGAAAGGATATGAAGTCACTGGAGGGGTGGGGAAGGGGTACATGAGGTTTACAAGAATGGCATGAGGGATGAGGAACTTCAGTTATGAAGGCAGTTTGGAGGAGTCGTTGGGAGTTTTTCCTAGAAGAGGACAAGGCTGACTGATTATCCAAAATCATGGGCAGTCTGGCTAGAGCAGGTAAGGGGCAAACCATTCACTTTTTTAAAAGAAAGAAAGAGAGGGCATTGATTTAAAGTAATTAGTAAAAGACGACTGGGTGATATGAGAATAAACTTTTCTTACACAACCAGTAATTAGGATGTGAAATGCATTGTCTGGAAGCATGTTGGAGTCAGGATCAATAATGGCATTTATTTGGGCACTGGACGATTATCTGGACAAAGATAATGTGTAAGGGTATGCAAGTCATGAGTGTGGTCCGAGAAAATCTCAAATTTGGCAGCATCTGAGGAGCAGGAGAACTTGTGTTTCCTTCATCATGAATGAGGCTTGTCGGCTGGGGGGCTGAGAGATAAATGGCAAGGGGTTGGGGGGTGGTGGTGGTGGTGGTGGTGGTGGGGGGGGGAAGGTATCTTAGAACATAATAGATAGATGAAGGTGAGAGTGATGGCGATAGGTCGGAGAAGAGGGTGGAGCGCATAGATGGGAAAGGTGATGTTAGCACAATTGGCTGAATGGCTTCCTACTGTGTTGCAGACTTCTGGGAACTATTCCCACTTTTGAAAGGGTCAAGAAAAGAAGGTACAGATTTAAAGTAATTGACAAAAGAAGCAAAAAAGTGATATGAGAGAAAGTTCCCTCACACAGAAACTGGTTGGGTTTTGGAAATGAACTGCCTGAAAGTGTATTGAGTAAGAGATTAAGTCAAGACATTCAAAAGGGAGATCGCCTGTTCCTTGATAAGAAAGAATGTGTGGGGTTACATGGAGATGATAAGAAAATGACAATGAATTCTCATCTGTAGAGGCCATGTAGACACAATGGGCCAAATGGCCTCTTACTGTGCTTAATTCTGTGATTCCGTGACACAGATTGTAACCCCATATTTTCTCACTCGCTTATAGGTCACTCATTACTGTTCTTTATTATCCAGGCAGAACATTGTACATGTGTTATTAATTTACCAGCACAGTTAATTTCACTCCATGATCAGTCAACATTAGATATGATTCAAAGGATTAAGCAAAATTTAGCATTTCCCCACAAACATGGAATACCTTCCTTCATAATGTCAGTTCATTAAATCATGCATTCAAAAACTAATTATACGCATTCAACAGAGGCAAGTGAATTTTAAAACAAAGCATCCCTGAGATTAAGGGGGCGGGAAAGAGAGAGAAGTAACGTTTTAAAATAATTTTAAACATTTCACCATGTTGACTGAGAATAACCATACCCCTCTGCACCGTCTGCAAAAGTATCATTGCCCCTCTGCTCTGCAGCAATGGCTTTCTCATCAGGTTTGCCAACTCTTTCTAAGAAACAGAGTGCAGGGTCATTTCTCATTGTATTATACTTTTCATAACCTGTGAATTGTATGAAAAAAGATTCATCAGGGAATAATAACAAATAATAACAATATTGCACCATCAATATATACATTAATCCTGTTTCAAAACTGCAAATGTTCACCGTTATAATATGGAAATAATTTTGTTTTCAACTTTATAACCTCTAGCCAATTCTCCAAGTTGACATTGTGTTATATGAAAAATGCATTGCCCAATATTGATTTTTTTTTTAGTTTTCCTTTACATCTTCAAAATGAATTCAACTGGTTGAGTGCAAGGACACAATTGAAAAGTTATCTCAAAAAGCTCTTAGATCTAGGTATTTATGGAAGCCAGTATATTATGCAATAGGTCATTACCAAACAATGAAACCATAATGAAAGTTTTCACAACTACTTAATGTGAATAAATGCCTTTTGGAAATATAGTGACATGCTCCAGTTAACAAGTGGTTATGGAAGTTTAGTTATTATGCACTGACTAGCAACCCAAATCTTGAGGGTCTAAATTTCACCATGAAATTGTGTTAGTTCTATGTTTTTGAGTTAAATTAAGTCTAATAACGTATGGTCAAACATCAGGAAAATGGCCTTGGCTACAAGAACTGATATGATCCAAGGTCCACCACTACTATTAAGACAGGGCAATTACTGAAGTTTTGCAAACTGTCACTCACAGTCCACAATCAAGATGAACCTTCTTGGATCATAGCAGTTCTTGTAAAAATAAAATTTGATTTTGCTGTTAAAACTAGAATATAAAATGCAAGCATTATTAACTATCTTACTTTATGTATATATCTCTCCATTTCTGACTATACAGTGATTGTCCATTGTTTGATTCTCCTTCACCCTTTAAAAAATTCTGCTGCAACACCACAGCAATCTGAGGAATCATGATATTTTAAAGTTGTCTTCCCATCTTTAACTCACCGTGCTTGAAGACTCCGATGAGCAGCGATTTGTCAGCATCCATGTCCCACCATTCAGCAGGTATTTCAGACTGCTCAGGCTCAGGAACCCAAATGTCAATTTCACTAAAGAGGCAGAGACAAATCAAGTTAGTTGGCAAATTTTGTTATGGAAAGCAAAATATGCTTATTGGCCACTGATTCAAAGGACTTTTACCAGACCGATTTGATAAGACCACCCTCTTCTATTTGCTTTGATAGATTTTGAAAAATCATATTAGTGTCCTGTAATCTCCCACATTCCATGTCAAAATGAACCACAATTAATGTATTTCTACTTCTACATCCACAGCCAAACTGACCAGTTGAGATACATCCACACCTTATGCTCAAAGGCAGAGGATAAGTCAGAGAGATGATCACTTCTGGATAAAAAAAAATCAGAATAACTTCTAACTGATACACATTAGGCTTCTGTGAAACAGCAAAGGACTTGGATTTCCATAGACACAAAACACTAAAAGCAGACACAAGTAACATTTGTAAAGACAAACAAAATATATTTTTATTTGTTAGCCATCATCTCAAGAGGGCTGTAGCCTTGATCAAACCTCATCGGCAGATTTGCACTTAGCTTCAGGGTCAGTTTCAGCTCAGAGTTACCAGAATGATACATGATTTGAAAGATTACATTTTAAAGTTGCCACAGTCCCACCGAACACAGGGCTACTCTCTCATTAGGTAAAGGTGATGATTTAACCTGAGGGTCACCATGCTTCAGGCAAGGGGAGAGTCTGAGATGGAAACGAAGATGTAAGCTCAGCCGGTGCAGGAATTGAACTCATGCTATTAGCATCACTTCAAATTACAAATCAGTCGTCTAACTAACTGGAATAACTTTCAAATTGCAGGGCTTCTTTTAATGGGAAATAAAAATACTTATAAGATGCAGAAAGAAATTCTAACTGATAAGAGTATACTCAAACTCTCTTTTTTTCCCGGAATGGAAATCCAAAGGTATGACAAAGCTTTAAAAATCTCGCAAAGTCAGTATTAGAGTTGCCACATTTATCCATTAAACTGAGAGAATTGATTGAGGACAATTGGAAGGTCATGTCCCATGTTGATATGAAAATATGCATCCAGTGAAAAGTTCCTTTCTATAGTTGAGATCCTGAAAGAAAAGTCATTACTTTCTACCCAACTTAAAAAGCACTATTGTTTTCAAAATTAAGATTACAGTACAGATTCTGAGGTACAAAGCACCGATTCCATAGAAGTACTTCACTACTTTTTTAAAGAAACTTTGGTTAGCGCTTCAACAGCATCCTGCAGCTTGAGTTCCTCAGATATTTTCCGGCTTTTAAAAGGTGAGTCATCATTAGTTGGCATACAGGTCTACAATAAAAGAAAGGAAACTAGCCATTTCTTTTAAAAAAACAAACTGAATTCAGAAACTTAATATCTGACCCCAAAAGATAAGCTTTCAGACTTGTCAGAAGCAATAAGTATTCATTATTTAGACATTTGGCAAGCTTTCAAAAAACCTGTTTGCCTTTTTTTTTGTTTTGATCAGGACTGTGTTTAAGTAATCATATGCTTGGGAAATATAACAGCCATTTACATCTGCTTTTACTTTGCCATATCCCTTGTTTGATGACGTCATGCTAGACCACAATTATCTAAATGTAGAAAAGAAAGAATGTAGGAAAATGGAAATTAAAACAAGAGAAAAGATCATAGTACAAAGTCAATATTGATAAAGTGAGTCAACAGTCAGTGTGGAAAGATGATTGCATTAAAAAGAGAAAATGCATTTAAAGTAGTTTTGTGTATTTTACAGAAATGGAAGACAGCCTTAAAAATTCAAAATAATATAATATTTAGGTTTTAATTAATTGTTTGTTTGGCCTTACGATGATAGTCAATACTTGAGAGGATAGTCGATCATTCCTAGGTGTTTGCATTATAGTATGTGTTGAAATATTCATATGCAAATACTTCAGAAATACAGGAAACACAATGCTATTACATTTAAATAACTTAGGTAGAAACAAACAAGAAACTTTACTGTTTAGTTGACTGCAAACAGCACATTTTGACTTAGCTCACATCCTGTGATACCGTGTATCTTTTTGCTTCTACCCACTACCATCAGCCACATATAAACTACAGTGGGAGCAGTATATCCACTATCATCAAATCACATCTCTTCTTCACTCCTCTGATACTTGCTATTATTTCAAGTAGCTGAAAATGTGTTGCTGGAAAAGCTCAGCAGGTCAGGCAGCATCCAAGGAACAGGAGAGTCGACGTTTCGGGCATAAGCCCTTATTCCTGAAGAAGGGCTTATGCCCGAAATGTCGAATCTCCTGTTCCTTGAAAGCTGCCTGACCTGCTGCGCTTTTCCAGCAACACAATTTCAGCTCTGATCTCCAGCATCTGCAGACCTCACTTTCTCCTATATTATTTCAAGTACTTCACTTTCTTTCACCTGTCACTTTTTTTTCCACAGCTGAAGAGCTCCAATGTCCCACTCACTTTAAAAAAAACCCACAAAAAACCTTAAATATTTACAGAAATATTCTAAACGACTCTATACAGGCTGTTCCTGGGTTGCAAATGGGTTTTCATTCTGGAGTCAGTTTGCAAGTCAATTTGTACGCAAGTTGAACTTTGAACACAAAGTAGGATAACATAATGGAGCTGTTCCTAAGTATAGGGAATGGTTATACATTGGGTTTATAAAATTATACCCCTGTGCAGGATAGCATTGGTAAGTATTAGTGTTCATAAATCAGGGATCCCTTGTATTTTAATATAATGAGGCTGACAAAAAATCTTCCACTGGGAAGAGGCATATGACAGACCACTGGCAAAAGCAGGCACTCATATCCCTGAGATAACAACAAAGTCCTTTGGGCTGGCAGGTTTGTTTCCTTCTGACTTAACTATCCTCAAAACATTATTTAGACAAATTGAAATACAAAACTTAGATTCTTCTACAAGACCTTTGGTTTGTAAGTTTTTTTTTCAAAAATATACTTTGTTCATAAAATATTTTGATGATCTGTACAATTGCTCATGCCATAGTTACGCAAACATTCCATTTCTTTGCATACAGAGATACAGTAATCATGCATATATACAAGTCTGTATGATTACTATCCACATATTTAGCTGGGGGGGTCAGCGGAGCCCCCTTACTGCGTCAGCCCCCTGTACTTAGGCAGGCAGACGTTACACGGTGGTCTTTCCACACCGCGCGTTGGCGGCAGCTGTCCCGAGCTTCAGCGCGTCCCTCAACATGTAGTCCTGGACCTTGGAATGTGCCAATCTGCAACACTCAGTCGGGGTCAACTCCTTCAGCTGAAAGATCAACAGGTTTCGGACTGCCCAAAGAGCATCCTTCACCGAGTTGATGATCCTCCAGGCACTGTTGATGTTCATCTCGGTATGCGTCCCGGGGAACAGACCGTACAGCACGGAGTCCTGCATCACAGCGCTGCTCGGGATGAATCTCGATAAACACCACTGCATTCCTCTCCAGACTTCTTCTGCATAGGCACCTTCCAGAAGGAGGTGTGTGACAGTCTCGTCGCCACTGCAGCCGCTTCGAGGGCAGTGTGCAGTGTGGCTGAGAGTCCGGGCCTGCATAAAGGATCTCATAGGCAGAGCTCTTCTCACCACCAGCCAAGCCATGTCTTGGTGCTTGTTGGAAAGTTCTGGTGATGAGGCATTCTGCCAAATGGCTTTGACAGTCTGCTCAGGGAACCGCTCGATAGGATCCACCCTCTCCTTTTCCCAAAGGGTCTCGAGGACACTACGTGCAGACCACCTCCTGATGGACTTGTGGTCAAAGGTGTTTTTCGTCATAAACTTCTCCACGAAGGACAGGTGATACGGAACGGTCCAACTTCTCGGAGCTTTCCGCGGCATCTAGGCCAGGCCCATCCTTTGCAACACTGGGGACAGGTAGAACCTCAATACATAGTGACACGTGGTGTTTGCGTACCGGGGATCAATGCACAGCTTGATGCAGCCGCACACAAAGGTGGCCATCAGGGTGAGGGTGCCATAGGGTGTATTTTTTCCCCCATTGCTCAGATCTTTATACATCAAGTCCCTTCGGACCCGGTCCATTTTGATCTCCATATAAACTGGAAGATGGCCCAGGTGACTGCGGCGGCACAGGTTCTGGGAATAGGCCAGACCTGTGCCACGTATAACAGCAATGACAGTGTCTCACACGTGATGACCAGGTTTTTTTCCACGATGGAGAGCGACCGTAGCTTCCATCTACCCAGTTTCTGCCTCACTTTGCTGATGCGCTCCTCCCAAGACATGGCGCACGCCCCAGCCCCGCCGAACCAAACACCCAGCACTTTCAGGTGGTCGGTCCTGACGGTGAAGGGGATCGAGGATTGGTCGGCCCAATTCCCGAAGAGCATTGCCTCGCTCTTGCCTTGGTTTACCTTGGCCCCCGAGGCCAATTTGAACTGATCACAGATGTACAGTCTGTGCACGGACAGCGGATCCGAGCAGAAAACGGCGGTAATCCATGTACAGGGAGGCCTTAACCTGCAGGACCCCGCGGCCAGGAATAGTCACCCCTCTCAGGCTCGCATCCTTCCTGGTGGGCTTGGCAAATGGCTCTATGCAGCACACAAACAAGGCAGGAGAGAGAGGGCAGCCCCTGCCTGATTCCAGATCTAACTGGGAAGCTATTTGATTCCCCCCATCCATTGATTAAGACCATAAGACATAGGAGTGGAAGTAAGGCCATTCGGCCCATCGAGTCCACTCTGCCATTCAATCATGGCTGATGGCCATTTCAACTCCACTTACCCGCATTCTCCCCGTAGCCCTGAATTCCTTGTGACATCAAGAATTTATCAATCTCTGCCTTGAAGACATTTAGCGTCCCGGCCTCCACTGCACTCTGCGGCAATGAATTCCACAGGCCCACCACTCTCTGGCTGAAGAAATGTCTCCGCATTTCTGTTCTGAATTTACCCTCTCTAATTCTAAGGCTGTGTCAACGGGTCCTAGTCACCTCGCCTATCGGAAACAATTTCCTAGCGTCCACCCTTTCCAAGCCATGTTTTATCTTGTAAGTTTCTATTAGGTCTCCCCTTAATCTTCTAAACTCCAATGAATACAATCTCAGGATCCTCAGCCGTTCCTCGAATGTTAGACCTACCATTCCAGGGATCAGTGGGTGGCACGGTGGCACAGTGGTTAGCACTGCTGCCTCACAGCGCCAGAGACCCGGGTTCAATTCCCGTCTCAGACGACTGACTGTGTGGAGTTTGCACATTCTTCCCGTGTCTGCGTGGGTTTCCTCCGGGTGCTCCGGTTTCCTCCCACAGTCCAAAGATGTGCAGGCCAGATGAATTAGCCAAGCTAAATTGCCCGTAGTGTTAGGTAAATGTAGAGGAATGGGTGGGTTGCGCTTCAGCGGGTCGGTGTGGACTTGTTGGGCCGAAGGGCCTGTTTCCACACTGTAAGTAATCTAATCTAACGCTCCAGTGCCAGTATGTCCTTCCTGAGGTGTGGGGACCAAAACTGGAAACCGTATTCCAAATGGGGCCTAACCAGAGCTTTATAAAGTCTCAGCCACACAACGGTGCTTTTATATTCCAACCCTCTTGAGATAAATGACAAATTGAGACTGCACTGACAATGTTGGTGCAGAGCAGTCTGATCCAATTGCAGATTCCTTCCCCAAAGCCCATCTTTGAGAGAACATCGCTCATATACGTGTGTGATATCCTGTCAAAAGCTTTCTCCTAGTTCAGGCTGATGAGGTTGGTGTTCAACCCTCTGTCCTGCACGTAGGCGATCGTATCCCTGAGGAGTACGAGACTCTCAGCGATCTTCCTGCCCGATACAGCACAGGTTTGGTCAGGGTGAATTACTGACTCCAGAGCAGACCTGACCCGGTTGGCGATAACCTTTGACAGAATTTTGTAATGCGCATTCAATAGTGAGATTGGTCTCCAATTTCTGAGTTCCTCCCTCTCCCCTTCCACTTGTAGATGAGGGTGATGGTGCCTTTTCTCGTGGATTCCTTCGGCTTGTAAGTTTATGGTCATGATCCAAAGCTTTATACTGTTGCCCAACAGCTTCAAGAAAGGGGGGATATTTCTGATTGACCGCACATAAGAGTAAAGCTCTTTTAGTGCGGCTTACCCAGGTTTTGCAGATCATCTTTGCTTCTCCATGACAAACTGACAATTTACAGCCTTATCTGTTCACAGATCTGGTGCAGAAAAAAAGATTACTCCTCCACAAGTGTCACTCAGTGTGAACTATTAAAAGAAAATGCAAAGTTTGACTGCAGAATCAACTAGAGGACCCACAATGATCCAACACATCAGTTCAGCTGAATTTCAACATTCCATAAATTTCTCAATGTTTTCTAATTAACCAAGTTCATGACTAGAACTTTTTCACTCGTGAAATGTGTGTGAATTACACAACTAATTTCGTTGTCTGTAGTCAATTACTTAATTATTGCATTTAAATATTTACAAACACTGAATACTATTTTAAAAATGAATGACTTCCTCAGTACAACCAATATGAATTTATTTGTTTAAGATAATTATAATTAAGTCTATTTATTTGACACAATAGCAGATCAAATGGTTTTTAATGGTCAGCAAGTTCTTGAATAAGATGATTCTATGACTCTAAAAAGATTTCCCTCCTGCACATCACTTAAATTTAACATTCTATAAGTCTGTATTCCTGATTAAGATCTTGCTTCCTATTAGGGAAGTCAGGGATAGCATAAAAGTAAGGGAAATCATATAATGTGAGAAAGGGCAGTGGGAAACCAGAGGATTTGGAAGCTTACAACCAGCAGAAGGCAACAAAAAAAAATTAAGGAGGGAGAAGATAAATAGGAGGGTAAGCTAGCCAGTAATATAAAGGAAGACTATAAGAGCTTCTTTAGATGTATAAAGGGAAAAAGAAAGACCAAAGTGGACATTGCACCGCTGAAAAATGACACTGGAGAGATAACAGTGGGAAACAAGGAAATAGTTGATGAACTGAATTATTACTTTGCGTCAGTCTTCACAGTGAAGACATGAGCAACATCCCAAATATTGAAGAAAGACCTGAGTATGGAGGCCATCAAGAAGGAGAAGGTGCTAGAAAGGCTGAATGGTCTGAAACTGGATAAACAACCTGGGCCAGATGGACTACACCCCAGACTGCTTAAGGAGATAGCTGAAAAAATAGTGCAGGCATTAGTAGTGATCTTTCAGGAATCGCTAGAATCAGGGAGGGTCCCAGAGGACTGAAAAATTGGTAATGTGACACCCCTGTTTTAAAAGGGAATAAGGCAAAAGACAGAAAATTACAGGGCCGATTAGCCTAACCTCAGTCACGAGTAAGATTTTGGAGACCATTGTGGAAGGTGAGATTTCTGAATATTTGGAAGCTTTAGGCAAAATTGAGCAAAGTCAGCATGGTTACATCACAGGGAGGTCATGCCTGACAAATTTGCGACAATTCTTTGGGGAAGTAACGAGCTAGTTGATGTTATCTGCCTGGACTTCAAGAAGGCCTTTGACGAAGTGCCGCACAGAAGGCACAGTAAGATAAGCTATCTGGCAGAATGAGAGAGTGGGGATAAAAGGGTCTTTCTCAGGATGGCAGCCAGTGACAAGTGATGTTCCACAAGTGTCAGTGTTGGGACCACGACTTTCCAATGTATACATTAATGATCTAGATGAAGGAACTGAGGGTATTCTGGCTCTGTTTGCAGATGGTACAAAGATAGGAAGAGGGACTGGTAGTGTTGCGGTGGGGAGGCTCCTGAAGGACAAGTTAGTGGAGTGGGCAAAGAAGTGGCAGATGAAGCACAAGGTGGGAAGGTGTGAGGTCATGCAGTTTGGTAAGAAAAACAGAAGCATGGACTATTTTCTAAATGGGGAGAAAATTCAGAAGTCTGAAGTGCAAAGAGATTTTGGAGGTCTAGTCCAGGGTTCTCTCAAGGTAAACTTGCACATTGAGTCAGTAGTTAGGAAGGCAAATGCAATGTTGTCATTTATTTTGAAAGGACTTGAATATAGAAGCTGGGATGTACTTCCGAGACTCTAATCAGATCACTTTTGGAGTACTGTGCACAGGTTTAGGCTGCATATCTCAGGAAGGATGTACTGGCCTGAGACATGTTCGGAGGAAGTTCATGGGAATGGTTCCAAGAATGAAAAGCTTAACATATGAGGCAAGTTGAGGACTTTGGGTCTATACTTGGGAGTTTAGAAGGATGAGGGGGGATCTAATTGAAACTTACATAATTTTGAATAGCCTGGACAGAGTAGATGTTGGGAAGATGTTTCCATTGGTAGGAGAGACTGGGACCGAGGGCATAGCCTTTGAGTAAAGGGAAGACCTTTTTGAACAGAGATAAGGAGAAACTTCTTCAGCCAGAGAGTGGTGAATCGATGGAATTCACTGCCACTTGATTGTCAAGGGGATCAAGGGTTATGTGGAGAAAGCAGGCGAATAGGGTTGAGACACTTATCAGCCATGATTGAATGGTGGAGCAGACTCAATGGGCTAAATGGCATAATTTCTGCTATGACTTATGATCTTAACAGTCAGATTTATCTGCAGAGCATAGTCCTTCCTGGTTGTGTGCGCAAAACCAGGCCCTGTGATTCAACTGGTATCCTGATCTGCATCCTGTAGTCAAGGAACTGTTTTTGAAGAGCTTTCTGCAGGCAGGAAGCCCGCCTCTGTGATTCACCTTTGTTCACTGAAGCAGATTGTGATTCTTGGTTGCTTCCGGTGAAGAGAAATTATTTTTCTTGTATCAGGGTTTGTTGAGTGAAAATTTCTGTATAGAACCTGTCAGTAACAGGTGAGGCATCAAAGCCATTTTAAAACCAGTGAGATAGGAGGCAAAGCAGAGGAGCCATTTTCAAGTATCTCATTCGTGATTTGTGATTTATTGCTGCAATCTGTGATGAACACAAACATTCAGCAAGTGGTGGTATTGAGCTTGCTGCCGCAAACTTATGAAAGGAATCTGAAGACTAACATTGACATTTTATGTTTAAACATGTTTTCCTGCAAAAGAACAATTGGTTAATGTTGCTAGACTGCTTGAGTTACCCATTGATCACATTCTTGGTGATGCTGTCAAAATCAAATAAAAGTGTGCAAAATATTACTTCTTTAAGGCTGGTGGGGTGAATTAATCTAGAAGAATCCAGCATGGTGAATGTTCTGCTCAGTGGGAATGCCACAGGAGATTTTAATTGTTTGTGATACTGAGACATCACAGATATTGATTGATATGCATCAAGGAGCACATGTGCATCATTTAATGCTCAAATAAGAAAGCCAGGATGACAGGAACATTCTTTCAGCAATCGCTGAGTGACGTTTTGAAGTGGCTGGTTGGCATGCCTGAACAGTTAGTAGTACAGATTGAGGCCTCATGGCACTGCTCCTGAGACTCAACAGGAAATCATGATTTTGGCAAGGCATACCTGCTTTGAAGAAGTGGATGAAGCTAATTTCGTGGAATTCCTTGTATTCCATGAGGTGAAGTTGTGCAATGATGACCTAATACAGCTAGAGAATCAATGAGCTGAAAAGATGAATGAGCTAAAACACCACCCTTCTATTGAGTCCTATCAAAGAACTATCAAAAAATTTTTTTTTAGAAACATAGAAAGAGATAATGTAAACTTTCATGAAAAATTGCTTGAGTGGAGAATGCAGTGCTTCAGTGAATAGTGATCAATGATGCCATAAAAATTGTTACAAAGGAAATGTACTAGGAAAAACAAAAGCAACACTCCCTGAACACATTTCTCAAGATAGTTGGTAATTTGGTCCTTTTTCCCATTATCTTCACCAAGACATGGCTGTTGCATGCTGCCTTCAATTCAAAACCAGCAGCGCCTTCAAAAGGTTTTCAAAATCCAGTAACAAGAAAGATGGTGTGACAGCAAGCCAAAACATCCAGCGTCAAAGTTCTAAATCACTCAAAGCCACCTCCACTCAAACATTTTAGGCAGGTTCTCAAGCATTTCTGAAAACGTGAAACATTTTAAGCAACTATGCTGACCAATTAAAATGAGGGAAGATTAATTTGAGAAGTAACATAGGGAGACATTGTGCTTTCAAGCAACGTCTGACCACACGAGGCATAGTCTCCTGCTTGAGCAATGGACTCATTAGCCATTTCAGAATACATTGAACAAAGCAAAGCATTCCTCAGCTGAAGGGACTGCTTTAGAGGCTAGTGAGTGTTTCTTAATATGAATTTATGCAGAATTTCTGTTTTATTCAGAAACTCATTTAATTTCAATTGGGAACCCATGCTGTACAGTTTAGTCACTCCGTTAATGTACCCAACAAATGCCTGCAGAAATCTAGCTCTGTCTTTAATGTTGATTGTCATGGGAAAGCATGCTTCCTTAAGGTAGTTCCACTTTAAGGTGTGATTGTCAGGATGCAGCTAAGGATTTAGTGTATGTTGATGCTATCCTGTTTTACAGCTGCCAATTCTTTCACTTAACACATGGTCATCCATCCACAATCCAGGCCTAATTTAGGAATTCTCTTCATAAACATTTCTGGCTCCCTACTTTTCTCAATATTATAACCCCATTTTGGCTAAGCTTTTATACTCCCTTCCTATTTATTATTGGTTTGGTGTCAACAATTGATTATATTTTGTGAAGCACCTTGGAAGTTTTACCTTGTTAAAGGTATGGCAATATTCTCTTTGTAACAGAGAAGGTCAAGCTGTGATTGAGGTTCAAATGAGGTTTTCAAGATGACAATATTTTTTGGAGAAAAGAGATGAAAATACTCTCCAGCAAACATGCCAACAAACAGTACTTATTGATTTAAGTCATTGCTGAAAGATCTGGATGGAAGAGTTGAATATTTCTTCACTTAGTTGTGGGGATTTGGATTCTTTTTATCTGTTTCCATTTAAAAAAAAAAGGAGCTGGACAGGGACTTGAGCAACCTACAAGGTCACAGATTAAAAAAAGGGAGGGTGAACTAATTAAGACTGCCCCTTCCAATGGCTCATGTCTGGACAGGAATCTTTAGTTTCTCCCTGGTTATACTCTCTTCCACCCTCTTCCATCAGGCAGAAGACAAGTTTGAAAACAAATACAATAGGTTCAAGAACTTCTGCTTCCCCGCTGTTATCAGACTTTTGAATGGATCTCTAGTATATTAGAGTTGATCTTTCCCTGCATCTTCTGTCACTGTAACACCATATTCAGCATTCTGCTCTATTAGCCTAAAGTACTTATGTAAGGTATGATTTGCCTGGATAGCATGCAAAACAATACTTTTCAGTGCATGTAACATTAACATATCAAATCTTCACCTTTGAGAAGAATAAAACTGCAATAACAGATTAATGTTCACAAGCTTAAGAAGTTCAAGATTACAAATTATACTTGAATAATAAATATTCTTACTTTGCATCCACTCCATCAAGTACTTTTTCCAACTGGTCACCGATTACTTCTTGCTTCAGATAGTACAACATTCTTACTCGCAGCAGTACCCTGAGTGATGATCACATAAACACTGAAATTTTGGCAGACAATGCTAGTGTCAAGTAAGATTGTTTAACAGATGCTATATAAAAGAAAGCAAAACTATTCACAAGCTGTCAAAATAAAAGCAGTTTATTTTCCTTATACATCGACTGTATCTGTTAATAGTTGGTGATCCTTATTTATGAGTCAATATGTCCAAATGCACCTTTAAAAACTAGCCATATTTAGTGGGCGGCACGGTAGCACAGTGGTTAGCACTGCTGCCTCACAGTGCCAGAGACCCGGGTTCAATTCCCGCCTCAGGCGACTGACTGTGTGGAGTTTGCACGTTCTCCCCGTGTCTGCGTGGGTTTCCTCTGGGTGCTCCGGTTTCCTCCCACAGTCCAAAGATGTGCAGGTCAGGTGAATTGGCCATGCTAAATTGCCCGTGTTAGGTAAGGGGCAAATGGAGAGGTATGGATGGTGTGGACTTGTTGGGCCGAAGGGCCTGTTTCCACACTGTAAGTAATCTAATCTAATCATAGCATTATAATTATGAACTATGCTTAGTGAGAATTATTTTATGTTATTAAAATCAAAGAATCACAGAAAATATCAAAACTATTATCTAACTTACTTATTGCAGTGATGTTTTAAATGCTTTTTGTAGCCATCATCTTGGAGCAGATGTTCTGGGTTATACTTCCTGAGCCACTCAGCCTTCTGCATATCAAATGAGCTTCCTTGTATCTTCACCTTCTTCCCTTTCCTGCCTCTTGGAACTGGTGCAGACAAGCCTAATAAAAGGAATCCAGAACACATTTAATTCTGAATTTGGTTCAAGACAGAAAACCTTAGGTTAATTCAATGGTGAAGTACATTTATAAACTAATCCACCATTAGACTGCTCAGTCAGATGATCCAGTCAAGTTCTTTATATGTCACAGATCAACACAGCTAAGGAACCCAATCATCTCACTTAGCCTGTGTTTTCATATGGAATAAAAAGTATGGTGCTGGAAAAGCACAGCAGGTCAGGCAGCATCTGAGGAGTGGGAGAATTGGCATTTTGGGAATAAACCCTTCATCAGGAATGCATTGTTGACAAAGGGCTTATGCACGAAATGTCGACTGTCCTGTTCCTCAGATGCTGCACGACCTTTGCTTTTCCCGTGCCACACTTTGCAACTCTGATCTCCAGCATCTGCAGTCCTCACTTTCTCCTTTTAATATTGAATTTAAAACAAACTCAAATATGACTTCAATTATAGAATGAAGTGGAACCAAAACATTCAGAATTGGATATAGAAGTGGACAATACAGACATATTAAAGTTTTTTTATGCCTTTTGATTGTATCAAATGTACCATAATATCAACATGGGAACAGATCCTTCATTGCTTTAATAGACCGTATTTGTATAAAAAGATATTTGGGAAGACTATCTATTTGTGCTTCAGATTAGGTGCAAGCATACTCCAGCGAGGTCAAAAGCAAAAGTGAGAGAATATCAACAGGGTTAGGTTATGCTACAATGCTTCCTATGCTTGAATAGTCCATAAATGCTCAATATTGAGACTCCTCTATCAAACTAACTGTTTAACGGGCTGGAGTCCTATGTTTCACCCATGAAACTGTTCGCCACTCATCAATCAATAGATTCAGGAAGTCAGGGAAATTGGCACAAATAAATTTTAGTTATTTTGAACTTTATCCAATGTCTAGGGAAGATCCTATGGTATTCCCAGCAGAATGTCTTGTTTTTTCAACCATAATAACACTAATCTGAGACCATGACCTGCAACAAAACAACCTTAGAGTTCACGGTTTTTGAATTATAAAACAGTTAATCTGAAACAATTCTCTACAAAGATCAAAAATCAAATAGTAAAGCATGCTTCTTAGAGTAATTGGTATCCTCGCATGCTTTTTCGGCTAGATTTACATTTCCAATTACTACTGAAAGATATACCCAGTCCACAAGCAGCCCGATAATGCATAAACACTGACATTATAAAACTGTTTTGTTTTTAAAAGATGAGCAAAATAAATGAGTTTACTGAATTAATTAATAGATGAACTAACCAAATTCAAAATTTTAGAAATGTCAATTATATGGTCTTTGGTACCTGATGAAAGGAGTGAACCAAATGCATTCTGAATCACTTTGGATATGGCATCATGGTAAAGATCCCACTGTCAATCAGATTTGGCACTTTGTTTCAGAATCATCCCTCAACAATAAATTATCTTCCTCTACATCTAACAAAGAGGGTATTTCACATTTGTTTTGAATGACCTCAAGACACGTTTGTGGATGAATAATAATAATACATGATTTTGACCATAAGAAACAGGAACTGGAGTACATCATTTGGCTCCTCGAGCCTGGTCTGCCACTCAGTTAGATCACGGCTGATCTAACACTTCTCATGTCCACTTTTCCGCCCTTTACCCCGTAACCTTTGTTTCTCTACTGATCAAGAATGTATATTATCCTTAAATACACACAAGGATTCTGCACTCAAAACTCTCTGTGGCAAACAGTTACAAAGACTCAACCTTCCAAGAAGAAATCCTTCTTTATCTCAGTTTTAAATTTGCACCCCTTTATTCTGAGACTATCCCCTTTGGTTAGGGAGAAAGTGAGGACTGCAGATGCTGGAGATCAGAGCTGAAAATGTGTTGCTGGAAAAGCGCAGCAGGTCAGGCAGCATCCAAAGAGCAGGAGAATCAATGTTTCACGCATGAACCCATGGATTCCTGAAGAAGGGTTCATGTCCAAAACGTCGATTTTCCTGCTCTTTGGATGCTGCCTGACCTGCTGTGCTTTTCCAGCAACACATTTTCAGCTCCTATCCCCTTTGGTCCTCAACTAGCCCATTAGGGGAAACACCCTCTCATCACTTACTTGTCGAGCCACTTTGTTTCCATGAGATCACCTGTAATTCTTCCATAAACAATTCTTCCATTCCAGGGATCATCCTAGTAAACCTTTTCTAAACTGCGTTTGAAACTTGGGTGATATTTCATGATTTTTATTTTATTCATTCATCAATTTTGAATTAGGAGTTGGAAATGATGGATGGACTTTAGGATAGCTTGAGTTAAAAATAAAAGAACAGGCCAAACAAGTTTTTGTTTGTTTGTGGGGCTAGGCCCAGAAGCTAATTGCAGGCTGATCCTTGGATAAAAAGATTAACAGACACCATGATCTCAGGAACAGCATAGTGTTTCAACAGATAGCAGAATTTGGTTATGATACTATGGCTTTAAGGACATGTATTTTTCCCATTTTTTTTAAATGAAGAGAGATTCAGACAGAGGTGAAAAGCGGTCTGCTTCAACCAACATGGTAAATAGCTTGTGAGAACTTTTTTTTTAAAAAATCATTGGAATAGAAGCAGTCAAGCTCCCACTGAACCAATTTTATTTTTAGCTTTCGGCATTTGCTAGGTTCTTGAAACTGGATGTGGAAGCGTTTATTCATGTTAGAGCTAAAATTTTGGGTTCTCTTCCTGCTGCTATAATTTCGTGTGAGACAATCAATTTTAATGAATTTGCCTTTGCAAGGGTGTATTTATGAGATGTTACTATACTGGAACAGTAGCTCTTTAGTAGTTAAATAATTTATTATTAAGTTTCCAAGATTTAAGATATTCCAATTCTTCTTTCTTTTGTTTGTATTTTAATAAGTGTAAGAATAAAATGTTTTGCTTCAAACCCGTTTGACCAACCGAACTGCATCCAGAACTTAACATCTGGTACTTGCCTTTAAAACAAGGAAAACTTAGGGTCGAGGTTATCTCGTTGACATGTTTTGAGAGAGTTTAGTTTGGTCCATAACACTATTATGGAGGTCAACTTCTGGGAATTTTTTTCTCTATTTAAAAAATACTGTTCTTTTGTTCTCCTTCCAAACAAAGGAACAACCTGGCATTTTCCCACAATGTGCTTCATCTGCTCACTTTTTGCCCAAATAACTTAGCCTATCAATACTTCTGTAAGATATTTGCATCCTCCTCGCATCTTTTTTTTCCACCTATTCTTGTGTGCAAATTTGGCTGTAGTACATTTGCTTCCTTCTTCCAAGTCATTATCATGTATTGTAAACAGTTGTGGTACGAGCACTGATTCCTGTTGAACCCCACTTGTTAAAAGTTGCCGACCTGAAAAAAAACACTTACTCACTTTCTTGCTCATTAACCAATTCTTTACCTATGCAATACGCTACCTCCAACAATGAAACCACAAAAACCAACAAATGAAACAGCATGCACATTTTCACTCACTGAAGACTTCTTTTTTCTGTCACTAACCCACTTTTTACATTTGGGATCCACATGATCCTTCAATGGCTAGTGATGTACATGTATGAAGACTGAACTACACACGAGACTCCCTGGTATAACTATGAGTGGGTGGTATATACTTTCACAGGCAGTTCTTGATTTTAAATGGTTATATGGGATATGAACATGTCCAGCACTAATAAGCTAAATTCTTCATACAGATTACTGGGATGCCTATTACATTTATTACTGATTCATTATTTCACTTTGTCTTTATCCATTCAATTGTTGTCACGGACATGCACAAAAGCATCGACAGTTACTGTCTGAGCTGGTTTTACACTTGAAAACCATTGTAGGGTTTTGTTTTGTATTACAACATGAAGGCCGCAACCTAATCAAATCAGCCTCCCTCTCCCTGCATTTGCAGCACGGTAAAATTAAAACATTCACTGATCCTTAAAATTGACCTCAATGGTTCATAAACAAGTTCTCTAAATAACTAGCACCAGACTTTGCGTATACCAGACACCAGGTTTACAGGATAAACAAAAGAATTAACAATTAATCATTAATACAGCAGCTTTAGCTGAACAAAGTTAAACAACAATGCAATATAATTAATGTCCATGACCGACACCTGAAACTTTTTTATTTCTAGCCTCCGCTCAGACAGGGAAACATTATTATGGGATAAATTAAAAGAAGAAGGGGAGATATAACCAGCCAGATCACTTAAAGCAGTCTTCATGATCCGTAATATTTCAGGCACATGGGATTGTATCTTGTTTGGTTCCTGACGACACTGGTCAATGCAAGCAGCTTTGAGTAGGCTCCATTGAATATTCATTTAATTCTTATTACTGAAATTCTACTCTCTGGACTTTCAATAGTTGATAATAGGAGGAGAACTAAGGAGCAATCAAACCACCATCATGGAGCTTGGGTAGCCACAATCCTTCTGACAAAAACACACAATTCAGAGCCAGTACAAGGTTTGGTTTCTCTTTCTGTTTGTTTGAGCACTCCCTTAGCACAAACCTCCCTGCGGTGTCCCTGTTAACATTCAAACATTTGTCATTTGTTTTAGTTAATTTGGCTTGCTCCTGGTGTTGAAGAGTGTATGAATATGTCTAAAAGCATTAGTGTTAAATTACCTCTGAAAAGTACAGTACTTTCATAGTAATTACTGAAGTGAGGTTAGGAATAGTAGATTGATTAAGGTATGAACTACGGCGTGCATTTTCCTAAAAGATACTTACCACTGTTTAGGACTGAACTGTGTGCATCTGTTAATTAATAGCCACCTCAAGATCAGAAATAATGAATATACCACACTACGTGGTCATACCAATACTTAAAAGCAAATTGCATTTTCAACTGCGACCATGTGGATTAAATACAAATATATCTATCATATTATAAGTGCCAACTCTTTTGCCAGTAACTGTAATATCTGCCCTAATAGTAAAGTTCTATAAGTAAGTTTAGTTTTATTTAAAGGTGTGATTGGAAGATAGTGAGGACTGCAGATGCTGGAGAAGTCAGAGTTGATAAAGTGTGGTGCTGGAAAAAGCACAGCAGGTCAGGCAGCATCTGAGGAGTGAGAGAGTCAATGTTTCGGGCATAACCCTTTATTAGGGCTGATGAAGGGTTATGCCCGAAATATTGACTCTCTCGCTCCCCAGATGCTGCCTGACCTGCTGTGCTTTTTCCAGCACCATACTTAAGGTGTGATTGCACTACTCAAGTCAGGTATCTGAGATTGTGTTCTGACAGACTTGGAATTTTATCTTGCCTGGCAATTCTGTCGCTGGAAACGATTGGAATCCCTTTAGTCAGGTTCCCCACTTGAATGCTTCATAACAGTACATATAGATCACGTTACCAAAACATAACCTCGATGTTAAAAATCACACAACACCAGGTTATAATCCAACAGGTTTAATTGGAAGCACACTAGCTTTTGGAGCGACGCTCCTTCATCAGGTTATTGTGGAGGGCTCGATCGTACCACAGAATTTACAGCAAAAATTTGCAGTGTGATGTAACTGAAATTATACATTGAAAAATTCATTAATAATTTCAGATGCATCACACTGCAAATTTTTGCTATACATTCTGTGTTAAGATAGAGCCCTCCATACTCCCTTGATGAAGGAGCGTCGCTCCGAAAGCTAGTGTGCTTCCAATTAAACCTGTTGGACTATAACCTGGTGTTGTGTGATTTTTAACTTTGTACATCCCAGTCCAACACCGGCATCTCCAAATCATAACCTCAATGTAATGCTGTATCCTTGAGAAGTTTGTTGCTTATTATTAATTTATTCTTGAGCAAAACAATCGGTATCATTGAGCTCATTTGTCAGAGTGGTGTTTTCTGCTGTTCTCGGGTTATGAGAGCTTTATTTGGGTTTCCAATGGATACCCAAGGAGGTGGCTCTGCCATGTGTTAGGGCTTTATATTTGTATCTAGCATATATAGGTTTGCTTTTCAAATATATCAGGTTTTAAAAGAACTCCTTTTCTGATTTGCCTTAATTTTTTAAAATATTACTCACTTCTCATTTTCAAAACCAAATAGAACACCATCCCGTAAAGTTGTATGAATGTACATTTGTACCCATCTTCTGCCTTCTGTGATATGATAGCGCGTGCAATAATTGTATAAACCCAAATTATCTTCTTGTATGGTTCCAAAAACAGTTACAATCATCAGAATTCAGGAAAGAATAACACACCCTAAACGTGTTGATAGCCATATGTCAGTCTTGTCCTATATGTCACATCAAAGTCTCGATGTGGTTGTACTTTACTGCATTCTGCAGATTGTTAATTCATAAAACTTTACAAATACGATCCTTTTTTAATCAATAATTAAAAATACACCAAAATGGTTTGCCAAAAGTGCTGTTGTGCACTTAAGGATGTCTGAAAGCATTAGTGTTAAGCTAAGTATGTTGCTGTGTTTGAAAATACAAATCACATATTATGGTTGACACTTAGCATTGCAATGTTGTAACTTAACTCTCCAAAATTATTGCTGCGCTTGCAAAGGTTTGCGGACAGGACTATTACCTAGGTGGTTTTGCAGTTCCTTTGTCTGGCCATCCTCTGTTGGAGTAATGAGGTCCCAGATGAAACTCTTGATCTTTTCATCTCCTCTGTAGTGAGCAAGGCAATATACTAAGAGTGCACGACAGATTGTCTCCACATCCTGTTCCACCAGCCGTCTCTTAAACCGCCCATGTGATAGAATGTCTTTCCAGCGATCCCACCTGGAAAATAATGAAAAACAATTAAAATATTTAACGTTTTTTAAGCAATGCACAAAAAGAAAATGAAAAGTCTTTAGTAGTATAGCAGTTAGTATCCCTGCCTGTTACGCGGAAAACCAGGGTTCAATTCCCCCATCAGGAAGGGCACAAACATGTATGAGCAGCATGGTGGCTCAGTGGTTAGCACTGCTGTCTCACAGTGCCAAGGACCTGGGTTTGATTCCAACCTTGGGTGACTGTCTGTGTGAAGTTTGCACATTCTCCAAGTTTCTGCATGGGTTTCCTCTGGGTGCTCCAGTTTGCTCGCACATTCCAAAGAAATGCAGGTTAGGTGAACTGGCCAAATTACCCATAATATTCACGATGTGTAAGTTAGGTGCTTTGGTCAGGGGATAAACGAAGAGTAATAGGGTAGGGGGAGCGAGTCTGGGTGGTGTGGACATTTTGGGCCGAATGGCCTGTTTCCACATTATGATTCGACGAAAAATCAAGCACACTTTAAATGGCTTCGAATTTGTAATTCGTACTAGTTAATGGTTATGATTCTTCTATTATTTTGGATAAAAGGTATGTGTTAAATAACCATAAAACATAATTAAATGAGGAATTTCTAGTAATTCTCACTGCTTCAAAAATGCTGAAAAAAATGTGTCTTGGATTTAGTTGTCAAAAATGGGAACTTTGATGTGCTTGGTTAGTTAGTAGACAGAAACTATAACGGGATTTTCTCAGTGATTTTTTTAAAATTCAGTTGTGGGACTGGGTCAGTAGTTATTGCCCATCTCTACTTGTCCTTGAACTGAGTAGCTTGGTGACATCATTTCCTGTGGTATTGGGTATTCAAAAAGAATGGGTACCCAATGAACACAGTCTGCAGATTTCTCAGCAACAAATCCAAACAAGCAGACAAAACGCATCCATAAACCCTAGCCACTCTCCCCTACAACAAAGACATCTCAGAAATGACTGCCAGACTACTCAGACCCCTTGGCATCATGGTAACCCACAAACCCACCAACACACAAAAACAGCAAGTAATGAACTTGAAAGACTCTATACAGACGACAAGCAAAACTAATGTCATTTAGAAAATACTGTGGCCAGGACTGTATCAAACACTACATTGGACAAACAGGCAGAAAGCTAGCCACCAGGATACATGAACATCAACTCGCCACAAAACGACACGACCCTCTCTCAATAGTACCCTTACATACAGAGGAGGAAGGTCACCACTTTGAATGGGACAACACATCCATTCTAGGACAAGCCAAACAAACAGAGACACGCACGAGAATTCCTTGAAGCAAGGCATCCAACCGGAACTTTATCAACAAACACATTGAGTTAGACCCCATCTACCATTCCCTGAGAAAAGGAACAAGAAATTACATCACCACAGGAAATGACACCACCAACTCAAGGACACCCAAACATATAAATAGAAAACAAGAATTATCAACAGTGCTTCGCCCAGAGGCCACTGAAGATGTTATCTAGTAGGGTGACGAAATGTCTGGAAATGAACCTTCCAGCTCAGCTAGCAAACCTACATCCATATTGTTGTGATTCTAGAGTCACATGCAGGCCAGACCAGCTAAGGACAGTTGAATTCCTTCCTGAAAGGACATTACTGAGCCAACAACCAACAATGGTATCATGGTCATCATTGGACTTTTAATTCAGACTCCTGCATCTGCCAAACTGGTTTTTATCCAGGTCCCGAGGACATTTTCTTGATTTCTGGATTGCTGGTCTAGTGATAAAACTATTAGGCCATTCCCTCCCCACATTTGAGGAAGTGAAGTACAGCTGCATTCTAGTTCCTGACTAGATCACAATTAATCTCTAATTATCCTGATTTTAGGCTTATTTTAAAATGATCAGTTAGAGATCAGCTGCCGAAAGGGGAATTAACTATTATTTGGAGAATACATTGTACATTGCATAGTGTATTATCTTCTGTCCTTATACTATTGCCAATCAACTGACTAATGAGGCAACATCACAGCTGTTGATATATTTTACACTTGTGCTTTTATATTAATTTTTATATACTTTGAGTAAAAGCATATTAACAATTTTACACTTTTAACCACTAAGTAGAAAATGCTGCCAGTTACTTTATTAAAAAATTATTTACAATTGCACAAGATTTTATTTATAACAGTCTGTTCTCTAACATACCTTTGCCAATGCCACAATAAGCATGCTAGTCTATTAAAAACAGCAAAGAACCCATTTTGGTTTAAATATGTGAGGTACTGAAGCAATTATAAATATCGAGAAATTACTCATTCTTTGTTCCATAAGAATCTATGGAGAATTCAAGAGGTTTTATCACACAAAGCATCTGTTATAGAAAGGATGGGCATCTGTTAGAAAATTTTTAATAGGTCACTTAAACAAGTTTGGAATTTGCTGACATAGACTTAAAGGTGATAGGTAGTTAGACTGATAGACAATGTGCATAGGTTGTGCTGAGGAGTAAGTGCTGGTGTATTTTGGAATCCAGGGCAGTTAGGTCCCGGAAAGGAAGATGAACGTAAGCAGTTATTGAGGCAGTCCATGGGAGGGAGTTTCAAGCTCAGGTCATCGAAAGTGAAGGATCATAATAGCTTGTGAAGTTTTCGTGAAATTTGGTTGAGAGTTTTATCTGTAATAAAGATTCTTTTTTTGACTAAAGAAATATAGTTTAATTGTTTCTAATACTAAACTAGGTATCGTATAAAAATGTATGTTATTTAAGAACTTATCTCATCGCCAACGGTCTTTTCGCATCAGAGAGCGGCTGGAGCTGGGCGGCAGTGAAGGCAGAGCGCAAAGCCGGTCGGGAAGGTAAGTGATCGTTATTCGAGTGGGTGTGTTCTAGACCCCAGGTCCTACAAAGTAGGGCCACCCTCCCTCCTCCTCTAACCTAAATTAAAAGCCACAGACTTGTCCCAAAAAAAAAGGGGTCCAAGGAAGTTCCTTTGGATTGAAAAATGAGGCTTTAGCTCAGGCGTCTTTGACAAGGAGGTTGAGTGAAGTGATTACACCACAGTTGAAGAGGGTGAAGACATGACTGCCAAACTGGTTCAGTGTGCTACGTGCTTGATGTGGGAGGTCAACGACTCTGGTGTGTCCGGCTCGTATAAGTGTGGAAAGTGTGTGCATGTTCAGCTACTGACAGAGCATTTTGCAGCACTGATGAAAGAACTCGAGGAACTTAGGCTCATCCGAGAGAACGAGATCTTTCTGGACAAGACCTTCAGCGAGGTTATTACACCAATCGTACCAGAAGAGAGCAGAAGATGAGGAAGGCAGAGAGGGTACAGGTGCAAGAGACCCGGGGGGGGAAGTACCTGTCAGGAACAAGGTGAATCTTTTGGAAACAGTGGAGACAGATGACACTGCCAGTCCGCGAGGCGGCCAGGTATGTCAATCAAAAGTTGGCGTGGAAACAGAGCGGAAGAGTCGGACATCGCACAGAGCCGTGGTAATAGGGGACTCCATAGTGAGAGGAACTGACCGGGGTTTTTGCGGCAGCAGACGGGACTTAAGGATGGTATGGTGCCTTCCTGGTGCCGGGTGCCACTCACAGACAGAGTGCAGGAAATCCTCAAGGACGAATGTGAAGAGCCAGAGGTGGTGGTACATGTCGGCACAAATGATGTCGGGAAGAGGAGGAGGAATATACTACAGCGGGACTTCGGAGAACTAGGAAGAAGGCTGAAAAGCAGGACGTCCAAGGTGGTTATCTCCGCTTTGCTTCCAGTTCCTCTGGCTGGTGAGGCCAGAAACAGGGAGATAGTGGACTTGAACGTGTGGCTGGGGAACTGGTGCAGGAAGCAAGGATTTAAAATCTTGGATCACTGGGGTATGTTTTGTGGTAAGCATAAATTCTACAAAAGAGACGGTTTGCATCTTAATAGGTTAGCGACCAGCATTCTGGCAGGCAGGTTTGCTACTGCAACACAGCTACGTTTAAACTAAGTAGTGGGGTAGAGGGGACAAACTGGATGTTTAAGAAGGAAATTGGAGGGAAAGTTAGAACAAGGGAAGTCAAGAAAGACAACTGTATCAATGAGGCAGAAAACTCAGAAAGGGATCATGCTGTAAGGTTGAGTGAAATAGGAGTTGATGGGAAGGGTGAAGGCAGCAACAAATTAAAAATACTATACATGAATGCACGAAGCATTAGAAATAAGACGGATGACCTTGAGGCTCTTTTGGAAATTGGCAGATAGGATATTGTGGGGATAACTTAGACGTGGCTTCAAGTGGACAGGGTCTGGGAAATGAATATTCAAGGTTCCACGTGCTATCGTAAGGAGACTGACGGGCAGAGGGGGTGAGGTGGCCAGGTTGGCAAGGGATGATATTCAGTCCCTTATGCGGTGGGACCTAGAATCAGGGGATGTAGAGTCAGTGTGGATAGAGCTGAGAAATACTAAGGGTAAAAATATCCTCTTGGGATATATCTACAGGCCCCCAAACAGTAGACTGGGTGTCGGATGTAAGTTAAATCAGGAGCTGAAATTGGCCTGTCACAAAGATGTTACTACAGTTGTTATGGGGGATTTCAACATGCAGGTAGACTGGGAGAATCAGGATGGTATTGGACCTCAAGAAAGAGACTTTGTGGCCTCAGAGATGGATTCTTAGAACAGTTGTTGCTAGAGCCAACCAGGGAGAAGGCAAGTCTGGATCTGGTATTGTGCAACGAACCAGAATTGGTAAGGGACCTCGAAGTGAAGTAGTGACCATAATACAATAAGCTTCAATCTGCAATTTGAGAGGGAGAGGGTAAAATCGGAAGTGACAATATTTCTGTTGAATAAAGGGAACTATGGAGCTATGAGGGAGGAGCTGACCAAAGTTCAATGGTGCAATACCTTAGCAGGGATGACAGTGGAGGAACAATAGCAGATATTTCTGTGTATAATGCAGAAGATGCAGGATCAGTTCATTCCAAAAAGGAAGAAAGATCCTAGGAGGAGGCATGGGTGGCTGTGGCTGATGAGGGAAGTTAAGAAACATATAAAGTTAAAAGAGAAAAAGTATAACATAGCAAAGATGATGGGAAAACGGAGGACTGGGAAGCTTTAAAAGAACAACAGAGGATTACTAAGAAGGAAATACGCAGAGAAAAAATGAGGTATGAAGGTAAACTGGCCAAAAATATAAAGGAGGATAGTAAAAGATTCTTTAGGTATGTGAAAGGCAAAAAAATGGTTAAGACTAAAATTGGGCCCTTGAAGACAGAAACAGGGGATTATATTACGGGGAACAAAGAAATGGCAGAAGAATTGAATTGGTACTTCAGATCGGTGTTCACTGGGGAAGACACAAGCAATCTCCCTGAGGTAACAGTGGCTGAAGGACCTGAACTTAAGGGAATTTATATTTGCCAGGAATTGATGTTGAAGAGACTGTTAGGTCTGAAGGTTGATAAGTCCCCGGGGTCTGATGGTCTACATCCCAGGGTATTGAAGGAGGTGGCTCGAGAAATCATGGATGCGTTGGTGATTATTTTCCAGAGTTCGATAGGTCTGGGATCAATTAATGTTGTACCACTTTTTAAGAAAGGTGGGAGAGAGAAAGCAGGAAATTATAGACCAGTTAGTCTGACCTTAGTGGTGGGAAAGATGCTGGAGTCTATTATAAAGGATGAAATTACGACACATCTGGATAGTAGTAACAGGATGGGTCAGAGTCAGCATGGATTTATGAAGGGGAAATCATGCTTGACTAACCTTCTGGAATTTTTTGAGGATGTAACTCTGCAGATAGATGAGGGAGATCCAGTAGATGTAGTGTACCTGGACTTTCAGAAAGCTTTTGATAAAGTCCCACATAGGAGGTTAGTGAGCAAAATTAGGGCGCATTGTACCGGGGGTAAAGTACTAACTTGGATTGAAAGTTGGTTGGTTGATAGGAAACAAAGAGTAGTGATAAACGGCTCCATTTCGGAATGGCAGGCAGTGATCAGTGGGGTACCACAGGGATCAGTACTGGGACCGCAGCTTTTCACAATATATGTTAATGATATAGAAGATGGTATTAGGAACAACATTAGCTAATTTACTGATGATACTAAGCTGGGTGGCAGGGTGAAATGTGAGGAGGATGTTAGGAGATTACAGGGTGACCTGGACAAGTTAGGTGAGTGGTCAGATGCAGTTTAGTGTGGATAAATGTATGGTTATCCACTTTGGTGGCAAGAACAGGAAGGCAGATTACTACCTCAATGGAATTAATTTAGGTAAAGGGGCAGTACAGAGAGATCTGGGTATTCTTGTACACCAGTCAATGAAGGTAAGCATGCAGGTACAGCAGGCAGTGAAGGTAGCTAATAGCATGCTGTCCTTCATAACAAGAGGGATTGAGTACAGAAGCAAAGAGGTTCTTCTACAGCTGTACAGGACCCAGGTGAGACCACACCTGGAGTACTGTGTGCAGTTCTGGTCTCCAAATTTGAGGAAAGACATTCTGGCTATTGAGGGAGTGCAGCGTAGGTTCATGAGGACAATTCCTGGAATGGCGGGATTACCTTACACTGAAAAACTGAAGCGACTGGGCTTGTATACCCTTGAGTTTAGAAGACTGAGAGGGGATCTGATTGAGACATATAAGATTATTAAAGGATTGGACACTCTGGAGGCAGGAAACATTTTTTCGCTGATGCGCGAGTGCCAAATCAGAGGATACAACTTAAAAATACAGGGTAGACCATTTAAGACAGAGATGAGGAGAAACTTCTTCACCCAGAGAGCGGTGGCTGTATGGAATGCTCTGCCACAGAGGGCAGTGGAGGCCCAGTCTCTGGATTCATTTAAGAAAGAGTTGGATAGGGCTCTCAAGGATTGCGGAATCAAGGGTTATGGAGATAAGGCAGGAACAGGATACTGATTGAGGATGATCAGCCATGATCATATTGAATGGTGGTGCAGGCTCGAAGGGCAGAATGGCCTACTCCTGCACCGATTGTCTAGTCAAACTATCACTTTTTTAAAATTTAAAACTTATAACCAAAGGAGGAGGAGGACCAGAACTAAAAATGAGTTGGTGCACCACTCCAACTTTGGTCATAACACACCAAAAACATTGTTTGATGGTAATGCACGTAATCAATATCTGAGACATGGTTTTCTAATTGTTATTCTGCTGTTATGTAAAATTGCTTGGAAAATTTTATACCCGTAAATTAGCAGATTCTTCTCAATTCTAAAGCACTCTGTTCTTCCATACGCATGACATCGGTCATAGGGCCTGCGTAGCTTTGGTCTATCTTCTCCATCACTCTCTGCTTCTGATAATTCTGCAAGCTCATCTTTAGCAGCATTGTAAGGTCTGGTTTGTTTCCTTACTCTTGGTGTGTCAATAACTAAGCTGTTCTGTAAGCAAAATAAAGAAAAATTAAAAATAATTTTCGCTAAAAGGTTATTCTCAGAAGTTGCCTTAGTGAAATATTCAAAAATACACAAAATGTTAAACTAATTTACCCTTCCATGTATGGCTTCGAGATCAATTTCTGCTTTCTTTGCCCATTTCTGCCAGAAGTTAGGATCATCCAAAGCAATGTCACTTCTGTTGCCTGATGCAACAAAACTTGCCTGAAAATTAAATATTAAGCAGTATTCAAAATCCAAAGTATTATTCAAAAAAATGAATCCAAATATTGATCACCTTAAGCATCATCTTCCAACTTTGAAACTATACTACAGAAAGTTAAGTTGTGGCTCGAATTCCTGATTTACAAACATGAGAATTTTATAAATTATTTCTGAACATTCTTCTCAATGATAGATGCGAGCTAAGTGATCTATAGTTGTCTGTTTTTCTCATTCCTTCTGGGTTAGATATGAATACTTTAATTATGATATATAAAAGTAAGTTAGTGAGGGCTATATTCTCATTAAATGTGCGCAAGAATTGCATGAGAGCAGGCAACTATTCTTCAATCTTGTTTTAATTTCTTATGTAGTTTTTAAATTACTGTCCAGTTCTAAAGCCTTGTTTTTTTAAAAAAAAATATAGCACATAGAAAACACTTGTAAAACTGCCAGGCTCACTGATGTAACAGTTCCTTTTAAGTCATTAGGCCTATAAAATTCAAATAAACTAAATAACAGACTAAGAAATGGGTTGGTCAAAATAAGCAAACAGAGTCTAAGTAACATTACCAAGATACACGAACTGCACAGGCATCAGTCTGTGGTTTAAGCATGGCCAAATTATGAATTATGGAAATTTTCATTTTTACGTTTAGAGCTACTGATCAATGTGCATTGACATTTTACAAATCGGATTACAGTAACATAATTAATTTAAAGCTATGGAAAGGCAATCAGTTGAATGGCAGTCATAAACTGACATTATATCACTGGAAACTTACATTTGCCTATTCATTAAAAATTGCCCACTTGTGCGCACTTAATATCTATGAAGCCCTAATTGTTGGGTGTTACTCTTGTTTCAACTTCTTCCATTATGGATATAAATTATGGAATTAAGAAATGACAAACTGACATGCATGACTTCCATTTCAAACGTAGATACAGAAATTTTCAGAATTGCTCATTTGAACTTGTCATCTTATAATTCTAATCATGGATCGTGTGTCAAATGGGATGATGCAAAATGGATGATTTGCTCCTCAGCAGGACAGGATTAACGTGGTTACATGGAGATTTGCTAGTGTTGTAGGGAGGTTTAAACTAAAGTGGTAGGAAGGTGAGAACCGGAGAGGAGTTCAGATTTGAGGAAAGCAAACTAAAGGAAGTAGAAAAGTAGAAAGCAAAAATAAAAGACAACCGAAGCACAAGTATTAAATAGGGTCAGACTAAAGAACAATGTTCAATTAGCAGAATTAAAGGCACTCTGAATACCTGCAGCATTTACAAAATGGTTAATGATTTGAATTAGGTAAATGCTTAGGATTTAGTTGTCAATTTGGAAATGTGGTTAAGGGAAACTAAGATTGAGAACTTAATATCCATGGATATTTGGCATTTAGGAGGGGAAGAAAAAAGGAGGTGGGATAACAATCCTAAGAAGGAAGAGATCAGTTCAGCAGTTAGAGAGGATTATAGATTGAAGGATCAAGACATAGCATCAGTTTGGATAGAGTAAGAAACAACAGTGAATGTGGTGAACTGCATTTTCAGAAGGCTTTTGCTAAGACTGCACATTAGAGGTTAGCAAATAAAAATAGTGTACATGAGATTTGATGTAATGTATCAATATAGATTGAGATTTGGTTGACAGTCAGAAAGCAGGATGTATGAAAAAACTGAACATTGGCAAGATGGCAGATAATAACAGTCAAGTACCACGAGTCAGTTCTGGGTCCACAGGTGCTCATGGTCTATTTAAGTGATCAGGAAGTGGATAGCAATTGTAATATTTCCAAATTTGCTGTTCACAGCAAACTGGGTGGGAATGCAAGTTGTTTGGAGAATGCAAGCAAATTTCAAGAGAACTTGGACAGACTAAGAGAACAGACTACAACTTGCAGATAGAATATAATACAGATAAATGTGAGGTTATCCATTTTGGTAGATAAAACAAGCATGCAAGTGCAGCTAGCAATTAGGAATGCAAATTGTGGACTGGTCATAAGGAGAGTACAGGAGTATAGATTTCTTACTGCAGTTGTATAGAGTCTTGATAAAACTTCACCTGGAGTACTGTGTACAGTTTTTGATGCCCTTATTTAAGGAGGATGCACTTGCCATAGTGGTAGTGCAATGGATGTTCTCCATATTAATCCTTGGGATGATGAAATTTTCTTAGGAGAGGTGGAGGAAATTAAATCAAGTTTCCAAGGAAGAGGTGAAACTTGTACTAGTTTTATAAGGTGAGACAGGGTGGATGTAGATAATATGTTTCTTCTGACTGCTGAGTCGACAACAGGGAGAATAATCTTAGAGTAAGCTGTGGATCACTTAAGACTAGGATGAAGGAATTCTTCACTCAGAGGGCGGTGAATCATCCAAACCTTGAACATGTTCAAGACAGAAAATGACAGATCTTTGAAGCAAATTGATATCAAAGGATATGGATATAGTGAGGAGAGTGGCTTTGAGGTAGATGATCATTCATGATCTAATTGAATGGTGCAGAGGAGTTGATAGGCCAAATGGGCTACGCCCATTCCTATGCTTATATAGTTGAAAGAACCAATGATGTAGGACAAGAGTACAGGGGTCAACAGAGCAGGTATCCAGTGAGAACATGAGCAACAGGGCAGAGAGAGAGCAAGCCACAAGCTTGGTGGAGCTGGTTGAAGTAAGTGAAAGACAGGGACAAAGAAGTAAAGACAGAGAAGGCCAGGGAAGTAAACATATTTGCCAACGCGAGATGTGATAGGAAGCTCAGCGAGCTTAAGATTCTTTCTACACAAAACTTCATGGCACTAACACAGCTTAACCAAAGCATTTCAATATGGCATGTAGAAATGCTGAAGTGCATTTCATTTTATCATCAAAACTGATTGCAGGAAAATCTAACTATTTGCTACTGGACATCAATAACATTGTACAAATGAATCTTGGTCACTCCTCACAAAACTATCACAATCAAATTTTGCCTTTATTGCTACTTATTGAGACCAACACTGTATTCCAGCCTGAAGTCTATTTTCATTTTGCAGAAATCTTTCCTATACACACCCAAATGCAATGTGACAGCAATGGACTAAGTTATCTGATACTCATTTTAATTACCTTTGCAAATGTGGAACCTCTTCCTTCTGATTCTATAGTAATTGTCTTTGTGCGTCGCATGAGAATCTGATCAATGTCCTCCTCACAAAATTTAGAACTCTCATCTTCTTCATCCATTATTGCACCATAGGCACCGCGACGAAGCAAGTCTTCAATTTCTTTCTTGGACATTTGCTGCATCTACATCAATTATAGGTTTTAAAACAGACTTACTCTTTTGGAAAAGACATTTAAAAAGCAACCTATTAACAAGGATCATCTGGAAATCACCAAATGTAAACATTTTGTTTAGAAGTTGACTTGTGATTAAGGATCAATTATAACTACACAAATTATCAATGCACAAATCTGATCTGCTTATATTTGATAAGTCTATGACCTGACAACTCCGAAACAGTTTTGACAGAGAGGTGAAAGAGAAATCTGTCGTATCAACTGTTAGTTCTAGGTCACTATCCAATTTTCAAGCTGAATTTGTTTATTGTTTAAGGCAAAGTAGTATTTGAGATTTTACTGAGTTTGTCAGATTCAGCATATAATTTTGTGGAAGTAAAACACAATAAATAGCACCAGATTAACATAATTTTGCAATCCTAGACCAAAACTCAAGCAATCACCTCATGCGACTGCTTAGCAATAGGCTTGCTGCTGCCTCAAGATACACTGAGCTTTACAAGTAAGCAATTAAGAAACCTGTATTGCTCTTCTTGCTCCCCTAATGTGAATGGTGATCTCTCATAGGCATAGGATTTGCAAATATGCACACCCAAGGAACCTCTTATTTTGCCAAGATTTTACCATGTATAACATGACCTTGATGGCCCTCCTCAAAGACTTTACTTCACACTTGTTCAGGTTGTACTCCATTTGCCTCTGCTTTGTCTGTACAACATAATAAAAAGGTCCTCAGCACGGTGCCTTTGGATCCCACTGGAAACAAGATTCCAGTCACAGAAACATCCCTCTGCTCCCTGCTCTCAGCAATTTTGGATCTAACGTAATACTTTGCCTTGGATTCCCACAAGCTCTTACTTTCTCGAGAAGTCTGTCATGAAGGATTTTATCAAATGCCATACTACAGTCCATGTGGCACATGTCAAATGCATTTCCCTCATCAACACTCTGGGTTACCTTCACTGAACAGTAACAATTGGGCCCAAGTGCACTGAGAGCAGTTACTTGCATATAAATCTGTGTCAGAACAGAAGGGGCACTCAAGGAGTAAATAGTAAGTGTACAGAATATATTTGTCCAAAATCAAAGAACCACAGATAACAAGGGATATAAAGAGTCCTTTCCTCCATTTAGCATTTTTATACCCACCCTATCTTAAACTTTTCCACAACCACCTAAATCAAACAGAGTCACATTTTCAAAATGACATATGAATCTACTGATACATTTTCCACACCTGGGCTCCTTTCTGAATATTATGTCCACATTTGTCCCCTTCATGTTTGGATTCAATTGACAATTTTTTTCTCCCTTGTACCTTGCACAATAAAGCCATTTAAGTTAATATATGAGTAATTAAAATCCTCTATTACTTGTCATATCATTCTTACACTTCTGAAATTTGATTATGTATTTGATCCTTTACTAATCCTTGAGTGTTTGCAGGCAGATAGCATACATCCAACATCATATTTGGTCCTTTCGTGTTGTCTTATTTCCACCCATATCTCCTCACTTGATAAGTTTTCCAAGGTATCACCCCTCCTTATTACCACCATCCACAACTGATTCCTTGAAGAATATTGCAGCGCACACTCTCCCTTCCCTCCATTCTCCCTCTAACTTGTCTGAATATCTGATATCCAGGTACCAATCCTGCACATCTATCAGTCAAGATTGTTTTGGTGTTGTTACCATAACTCTATGTATCTTATCTATCCCCTCAGCTTGTCCATCTTATTCCACAGTCTCCTTGCATTAAAACATATTCTATTTAGTCTGGCTGAACCAAATTCTTTCTTATCTAGCCTATATTTCCTTTGCCAACCAGACAAATCCACTTCGGTTTTAACTTCTAATTCCATTTCAGCATGTATCCCTTTTGGACTACTTACCAATATCTTATCCCACTGCCACCCTAGTTTAAAATCCACCCTGCAAGGATGCTTATCTTGTTCAGTTTAGATATAACTCGCTCAAGTTGTACAATTTTCACCTCCACAAAAATGGTCCAAATGCCTCAGGAATATAATGCTCTCTCTCTCTCTCTCCATCAAGCATTCATTTGCTCCAGTTCTATTCCTATACTCACTCTGGTGTGGCATTGGGAGTGATCTGGAGATTACTACTTTTAAAGTCTTATTTTTCAACTTCCCCTCTAATTCTCCAAAGTCTGCTTACAAGACCTCATTTCTCTTTGCTCCTATGTCATTAGTTCCACCATGAATCATGACCCTGGCTGTTCACCCTCCCTCTTCAGAAAACCCTGCAGCCACTCTGTGACATCCTGGATTCTGATGTGGAAGTGCCGGTGTTGAACTGGGGTGGACAAAGTTAAAATTCACACAACACCAGGTTATAGTCAAACTTTTGGAGTGCTGCTCCTTCGGCAGATGGGGCAGGATCATAGGACACAGAATTTATAGTAGAAAATCAAAATGTCATACAACTGATGTGACATATTGAACAAACCTAGATTGTTGTCAAATCTTTCACCACTTAGACTGGGGTTGCGGGTTTCGATTCATTAATATGTAAATCCCAGAACTTCTTTCAAGTCACATTCCTGAGGTAACTTAAGGTTTTATTCAAAACAAGTGACATCTTAGCTCAGATGACGCATTAAAGGTGTGAGGTTAGAGTCCTTCGGATCTCAATCTTGAGTCAGACTGGTTCTATTTCTGAAGTAGGAACTGATAAAATGTCACATAGACTGACTGCCTCCAGACTGTGTGCCTTTTGAACAAAACAGAATGTATCTGTGGCCTCATATTTGTGTTGAACACTAATTAGCTTGAATAATGAACTGTATCATTAATCTGACTAGTCGCTCCATTGTAAGTACTTTAGGACATCATGTGACATTTCGCATAGGAATTAAAATCAATATTTTCATTACATACCCCACCAACATTGTTTTCCCGTCCATTCATACTCTGCAGCACAGCTTTGTCAAGACCCAACTTCAGACTCGCCTTGTCAAACATCTCCCGTTCATACGAATTCCGAGTTATTAGTCTGTAAACTTTTACAGCTTTGTTCTGACCAATCCTGTGACATCTAGCTTGAGCCTTTAATGAAAAGATAATTTAGCGTGCTATTGCATCACAGATTTTAAGCATTAGAAAATTAGGAGAAAGAGCAACATATACTTCATCATATCAATTTGCCCACTTTCCCTACAGTGATCTAAAATATCCCGTTACTACAGTACAACTCCACAAAATGTGAGGAAGACAGACTCTTTACTAGTTAAGGCATTGTTATTTAATAGAAATGAATTGAAGTGAAATTTTTTTTTGAAGAATTAATACTGCTTTTGCTCTGCATAGCTCCAAAAAGGCACAATCATTTGATGGGCCTGTTTTCACATTTGACCTTGTTGTTTGACAAGGAGAGTTAATACAGCAAAGCCAAATCCAGTCATCAACATCAGCAAATGCAGACATGCATTACTGTGCAGTGGAATCAGTGTGAAAACCTTTACTTAAACATTTCTAAACAAAAATAATTATGATGCTTCTTCAATAACCTTGTGGCTATTGGCTGAATTACAAGATCAAAAACCTGTTTACACAACTTACATTATGAAATTTCTGGTCCTCATTATCAAAGCAGTTTACTCTATGCGGAAATCATTTTAGCCTTACTGATCAAATTACTAGATGACACTTGAATTGAACAGGCATAGTGTGACAAAGAGAGGGGAGCAGTTTACTTTCGATATGATCTAAATGATTCTCCACCATTCCAAGTTTGGAGGGTGTGGTTAAGTATGTATACACTTTGCTTACCGTTCCTTTGGTTTAGAAAATTGAGGATGAGCTAATGAGTGTATTTAAAATAATTAAGGAAATTGACAAGACAGAAATGTTTTTCCTTGGGTGTTGAATCCAGGTGTAAAAGATATGTTTAAAATTTAAAGACAGATCATTAGGTAATGAAATAATAAAACACGTCATCACATAAGTGATGGAAATATGGAACTCCCACCCCCAAGGGCTGTGGATCTTGGATTAATTGAAATTCCAGATTGAGTTCAATAGATATTTGCTGGATAAGGGTCAGAGTATTTAAAGGATTGGACAAGAGGGTAAAATGGAATTGAGATACATATTAGCCTTGATCTGACCAAATGGCAGAACAGATTTGAGTTGCTAATTTAACTATTCCTATTTGTTGCTTGCTGGGTTTCAAGTGACTGTAGACCTTCTTGGGATAGAAATCACAAAGGCCTTGTACAACCAAGTTGCATCTAGAATGAGCTGGCTGATCAGTGCTGTTTAATTCTAGCTACTGACTCCCATACTCGCTATTCAGGTGTTTCAGGGACACACAGAAAATGTTGGAGAAACTCAGCAGGCTTGGTAGCATATAGAGAGAGAAACAAAGTTAAGCTCTGAGTTGATATGACTCTTCTTCAGAACTTTATTTTTTTCAAATAATGTTTTCTGAAGAAAACACATATCAGACTCTAAACGTTAGCTCTGATTCTCTCTCCACAGATTCTGCTAGACCTGGTGAGTTTCTCCAGGCTTTTCTGTTTCTTCCAGATCGCCAGCATCCATAGTCTTAGATTTTATTTCAGGGAAGTGGGATCTTGTGCATTTTCACTTCTGATACTTTGTGGTTTGATTTCCGCCCTGTTAAATAGTCTATTCACATCCTAACATTCAACTTTGCTCACTAAACCTTATGCTTTGTCTTCCCAGGACTGGTAGAGGGTTTGACTGACTCTATTATGAAACTGGCTAATGGAAACAAATGATATGCATCAATACAATTTTACAATGCTTATTTATTTAATGAAGCAAAAGAAAGTTTACTTTCTTTATACATTATTGTCTATTTCCAACGGTGCCTAATTTCTAAACTGTACTTAATCTACCACTAAAATAGTTTTTCTTTACCTGGAGGTCATTCTGTGGATTCCAGTCTGAATCAAATATGATACAAGTATCTGCTGCTGTTAGATTGATGCCTAATCCACCAGCTCTTGTACATAGTAAGAACACAAAGCGGTCAGAGTCAGGCTTGCTAAATCGGTCAATTGCTGCTTGTCGTAAGTTTCCTCGAACTCTCCCGTCAATACGCTCATACGGATACCTGTAAATAAAATTATACATAGAATAAAAGTTATTAAAACATTCTTTATTTACTTCCAGAAATATTTTTCTTGCATACATTCTCATATTTAGTTTCTGTTAATTCAAACTTTTACATTGTGTGCTTTATATCACATTAAATCTACAGTAAGACTGAAATAACTACAACAAAACCATGAAAATGGTCAACAAGGACACCGATAAATTACAACACTGATATATTATAAATCATTGATATGTTTGTAGTGGTTCTGTTCGCCGAACTGGAAGTTTTTGTTGCAAACGTTTCGTCCCCTGGCTAGGAGACATCATCAGTGCTGTGGAGCCTCCTGCGAAGCGCTTCTTTGATGTTTCTTCCGGCATTTATAGTGGTCTGTCCTTGCCGCTTCCGGGTGTCAGTTTCAGCTGTCCACTGTAGTGATTGGTATATTGGGTCCAGGTCGATGTGTCTGTTGATGGAATTTGTGGATGAATGCCAAGCCAGGGGACGAAACGTTTGCAACAAAAACTTCCAGTTCGGCGAACAGAACCACTACAACAAGCACCCGAGCTACAAATCTTCGCACAAACTTTGAACATTGATATGTTTATTTTTGTCCAAAATATTCAAATACATCCAAAGGTCATTAACAACACAAACAAATTGTCTTAACAAAAAACTGAATATTACAATGTCACTATGCCATAAGGCAGGCAAAGGAGTCAAAGCTTACATAATTCTGTGATCAACCAAAAGTACGTTTAGAGGAATTAGCAAATTGGGACCTGGTTGGTGAATTTCCTCCTTTTTGACTGAGTAAATTGCTTAGTTCTAACTATGTTGATTCTTTTAGAACTGACAACTTGATAGGTTTGGAATTATTTGCTGTTAAAGTATAGACATTATTTTGATACCATGTCACGACAACAGAATGTTGCAAAGACACAGAATCCAATTCTTTATTCAAAGAATCAGACTTCTGTACATGAACACTTAACAGCTCCAGCCATGCAATACCTATGAAATCTTGTTGGGCTTGAAAAAAATTCATTCACAATTTCATTTTGAAATATTAGAAACTGCATTTTAAACCAGGATCAAATTGTTAGCTGCACAACTATAGTTGGGTTCTCAACGAGGTAGTGTCAATTTACAATTGGGTTGGTAAAACTGTGCCAGAGTCAAATGTTGAGGGTTCTGCTTGCATTTGACGTGTTTGCTCTCTGTACAGTGTTATTTCCTCTAAGTGACCAAGTACCCATAGAGTTTAGAGTAAATGTTGCAGGAGGTTTCTCCCTTGTCCTGGTCAATATTTAGTCAAATCAATACTTAAAGATGATCTGGCCATTATCACATGGTCATTTACTGGACTTTGCTGTAAATGGATGCCATCCTTGTCATAACACTTCAAAAAAACCAGTTTTTTGCTGTAAAGCACTTTGGAGTACAGAGGAACCTTAATTATCTGAAGTTCACAGGCAGGGAGTATTTCATTCGGTTAATCGAATTCCGGATAATCAAATGTCAGATAACACAGTTTAGCCAACTCGGGACTTTGTGATCTTGCCAGATAATCAAAGTACCTCTGTACACTTATTAAAGGGACTGCATAAATGCAAGCTCTTCATTTTCTTATACATTATCTGGCCCTTCCTTGGAGGAAGCATTCACAGCTATGGGCCCATTGCTGGAAGTTGGGCTAGAATAGATGGATGTGTGTCCAAGTCAGTCATCAATGGATTGAAGGGACTCTTTCCATACAAATGTCGTAAAAATTCTGACTCTAAACTCTCAAGTTGTGTAAAAACTCAGAGTGAGATGTAAACTCTAGGCAATTTTAAAAAGTGGCACAGACATGTAAGGAGAATAAATAATCTAAAACCTCAAAGACATTATGGCACAGCAAGCAAACATGCAGTCTCTTCTACAAAGGCTTACATTACCTCTGTGTAATCAAATCTCAGATTTATACTGGAATCTTAATACAACAAAATGGAAAATACCATCATGGCTGCAAAATCTGTAATGGAAAGGCATCTGCCCAAATGCATTAGATTTCTTAAACTTTAAAATTATGGTTGAAGACGTTGGATCTAGTGGAGTCCTGTTATACTGCAAGAGATCTGACAGTTACCACAGCGTTAGACTTTGCGCTGGTACAAGGTAAAATTCAAAATCTAATCTGCTTCTGTTCCAATGAATGAGAAGCTACGACCACACTTGAGCAGATTATACAACACTATACTGCATGCGTGACTACATCATTTAGTCCATCAGTCAAAAGTTCAAAGCTTTTCAATTTTACTTCCAGTAAATTAAACAGGTCCATGACAGAAGTAGAAAATAGTGGGGTCCCACTGTTGCGCACAATCCAGGTTTAACCAATGGGTTCCTTGTTTATCAATATGCACATATGAACTCAACTAAACGTTCCTTCTAATCCTATCCACTAGTTTAATTTTGAAAATTGAGAAATCAGACTTCCTTAAGCTTGAGCTAAACCCCAAAATATTAATAAACATGCATCCGAACAGTGAGCTATAGGTCAGCAAATAATTAAAAACTTAATTAGTTTTGTCTCCATTTTACATTTGAAATTATATTGATTAGCAGATTTGAAACATAATTAGGATAAATTAAAGAAGAAAATGTATATGTGTTCAAAAGTGTCTTCACCTGTTGAGGGTTAGAATTAACGGTAATTGTGACTCTCCCTTTGTTTTCCACTCTGATTAATCGCTATAATTATCTTAAACAAGACATTACCAAGCTACAATTAATCATTTATTTCTTACTGATTAAACAGTCCATCATAATTACACTCCGCTACAAGTTAAATTTTCACTCACCATACATTTCTGGCTTTAAGTACCATGGCAAATTGATTACAATTTTATCTTTCTTGCAAGCTGAAGAGTTCTACATTAATTATCTTCGTACGGGATAGGCACATTCAAGTTGTTCCAAGTGAAATGGTAACATTCAAACTATTATTTTGCACAACTTTGCACGTATGCAATATTACCACCTATCAGTTAAATTACTTTCATGCTTTTTTCATCATACAAACTGTTTGTTTCTGACTAAATGCAAAACATTCCATGCTGGAGTTCCAAAACAGACAGTCTATTTCTTCCTCCAAGAGGCGGCACCGTGTCACAGTGGTTAGCACTGCTGCCTCACAGCACCAGGGCCTCGGGGCTAGATTCCAGTCTCGGGCAACTGTCTGTGTGGAGTTTGCACATTCTACCTGTGTCTGTGTGAGTTTCCTCTGGGTGCTCCGGTTTCCTCCCACACTCCAAAGATGTACAGCTTAGGTGAATTGGCGATGCTAAATTGCCCACAGTGTAAGGTTCATTAGTCAGTGAGAAATGGATATGAGTGGGTGGCTCTTCAGAGGGTCAGTGTGGACTTGTTGAGTCAATGGCCTATTTCCATACTGTAGGGAATCTGTCCAAGAAGATTAGTCTCCAAACCAGTAGTGTTGCATGCCCATTGAAACATTAACAATTTGGCAAAGCTTTTTTTAAAAACAAAATGTAATTATATTTTGATAGTTTACAATTCATTTTGAAATTATTTTTAAAATGGAAAAAAAAGGCATGAAGTCTACCTGTGAACTTCCGCCAGTTTCTACTTCTCCCATCCCATCTGGCATTCACTATCTGCTAAGTACTGAAAGAAACCTTCCTTCTTAGTATAAAGCATCAAGGACTTAAGAACACTCTTATACTAATTTGAGTAATATCTTTTTGAAGTGAGTTTAACAGTTTAGATAGTGTCATCCATTGTCCAAAAAGAAACAGAAATTGAAAATAGTGAGGTCCTTTTGTATACATGTTGTACACAATCCAATTTTGACCAATGGGCTACTTTTCTATATTGCACACAAATGAACTCAATGTTCCTTATAATTCTGCAAATGTGTTGCTGGTCAAAGCACAGCAGGCCAGGCAGCATCTCAGGAATAGAGAATTCGACGTTTCGAGCATAAGCCCTTCATCAGGAATAAGACAGAGAGAGCCAATTCGACGTTTCGAGCATAAGCCCTTCATTGACGTTTCGAGCATAAGCCCTTCATTTGACGTTTCGAGCATAAGCCCTTCATTTGACGTTTCGAGCATAAGCCCTTCATTTGACGTTTCGAGCATAAGCCCTTCATTTGACGTTTCGAGCAGGGCTTATGCTCGAAACGTCGAATTCTCTATTCCTGAGATGCTGCCTGGCCTGCTGTGCTTTGACCAGCAACACATTTGCAGTTGTGATCTCCAGCATCTGCAGACCTCATTTTTTACTTCCTTATAATTCTGTCCACTTAATTTTGAAAATTGAGAAATCAGATTTCATTGAGCATGAGTAAAACACTAAATAACTATGAATAATAACCACTGAATCAATTACTAAGAAGTGGGGAGAAGTGAAGGAGTCAAACCAAGTAACTACGATGTTGTACAGAACAATATGCAGCCTTCTGCATCCACATTATATCAAAGTTGTCAAATCACAATGCATCTCCAAATCAGTTCATCAGGGAAACGTTGTTTTCTTCGCGTAATAATGGATATAGCATTGGCAATCTGCCAGTAAACATAATCTATTTTCATTCAGAGTAGAGCCTACTTTCAACATTTACAAGATATATGTCTTTACAAACCACCTTATATTAAAAAATGAGGTCTGCAGCTGGTGATGTCAACATAGAATTAAGAAATTAATAAATGACATGCAAACATGAGTGAGGTTCCTTTGTGGCTGCTCTTCAGCCTAATCCAATTAAGAGTTTACATAAATGTCACATAGAAAACAAGCTCAACAATTCTTTGAAAGTGTGAGAATAAATAATATGTTGTGCACTGGCAGGAAAGCATTAAAATGTACAATCAGCCAGGTGCCCAAAAAAAGTCCACAAAAGATTAAAAGACACTTAGTACTGCTCTTACGTAATAATTATCTTAGATCATTGTCTTCCTGAAATTTTCTTTTGTAATAGATCATCCTAAAGCAGCGACTTGGGCAAAAAGCATTGGACAAGAGTAGGTCATTCAGCCTAGTCAACCATGCAAATAATTGCTCATAAAAATATACATGTGTGTACTAATTCTGAGAGTAATTTTTTAACTTTAATTTGGTTATTGACATACTATTGTTCTCAAAGGTGGGAATGTACTGCACATTGACATTTGTTTTGTAGCAATATGAGGTGCAGCAAGTGATGGCACAGAACCTGTGTGTTGATCGCTCTAAAAATATACAGCATAACATTAATTCAATATATCGTATCATTGGAAAAGCTTAAAATTAACTCAGGATCCATTTTCTAAGAGCCAATACACATTCTATTCTGTATTTTTGACTGCAAGTTCTTGGTTAACAGGTTTGAAAAATGGATTAGATGTTTTGTGGGTAAAATTGCATGCACATTAATAAAGAATACATTTTTGATTCTGCTCAATACCTTAAACAAACCTTCATGTAAAGAGGAGACAAAAAATTTAGCTGCACCTCAACAAGCTCTTTTAGAAATTTCCTTTACTCCCAAACAAACCCCTTGTACTATTGTCAAATAGGGTGGGTAAAGATCACATGCTATTTAAGGTACCCACATCAAGAAATATCCAAAACTCGGGTAATATTTTATAATATTCCATAAGAAAACACTTAATTCATCATTCTAAACTTCTAGACAGAGTTGCAAAACTAATAATGTTGGAAAATATGTACAAATTTGTGCTGAATCAATTTGTGACAAAGGAATAAAACACTACCTTAATGGATGTAAGTTTGCTCGTCGAGCTGGAAGGTTCATTTTCAGACATTCCGTCACCATACGATGTAACATTATCATCAGTGAGCCTCTGGTGAAGCACGGGTGTTATGACCCACTTTCTATTTAGGTGTTAAGGTTTCTTTGGGTTAGTGACATAATTTCCTGTTATTTTTCTCAAAGGCTGGTAAACGGGATCCAGGTCAATGTGATTGTTGATACAGTTCTGGTTGGAATGCCATGCTTCACCACAGAAAATGACATCACCAACCCAAGGAAACCTAAACACATAATAGAAAGCAGGTCATAACACCGGTGCTTCACTGAAAGCTCTGTGATGATGTTACCTTGTATGGTGATGAAACATCTGAAAATGAACCTTCCAGCTCAGCAAGCAAACTTACATTCAGAACCTCCACCTAAGCTACAAATCTTCTCCAAACTCACTAAGTTGCTTAATGTTGACTTGCACGAATTACATACTATATTCCTTCTTGGCTAAAGTTTGGGTGTATTCAATTGTCATGCATGTTAACCAAGAAAGCAGCCGCCTACTCAGAGAAAAAAAAAATGATGCGAAGGTGAGGGCCTAAATGCAGTGTGATATGGGGTACCCATACCTTCCATTTTTTTAATTGCAGAAGGAATATCCTCAAATACAAAAGGACAGTTCACAACAGCGTTTAGTTCAGAAATCACTGAACAGGTCAGAGGACTAAAGCCGTGAAATTTATTTTGCAAAAGCAAGCTCATTGATTTTTGACTTTTTATTTGTGCATTTTCTTGTAATTTGAAATTTATTACAATTTTGGCTTTCAAGCCAAAATTCTTTTAGCAGGTTTATAGATATTTAACATTCTACTCTTGTATGATAAAGTAAAATAAATATGCTACTGTTGTGTGCTGAACAGGTGGAATGTAGAATGCAAATACTAGGTTTCCCAAGTATGTATGAAAAGTAATTTCTAGGCTACTTTACAGTTTTCACACCAAGTACATTATGCTGTACTGTAATTAAACAATTTTTACATTCTATGAGCATCATAAAACGTGCATATGAATGTATCTGCAAGTATGTAAAATGGTGAACTTTGTTCCTGACAATGACTCTCAAATGTTCTAAAATAGCATGTGATCCAGAAACAAGCTTACAATCAATTATACTTTAAAAGGTTACTGACACAACTCCTCACATTTCCTTGTGGATATTGACTGCTCTAATTTGGATGTTGTGAATTATTTCTCTTGTTATGGCATTACTAACAAAAATCCTCAATGATGCATTAACAATCAAAAACAATTTAAATTTCAGGAAATTTTTACTTATGAACAAGCCCATATTTATAAATGCTAATAAAACTCAATTTTGAAATATCAGTTTTTTTTATTAAAATGCGGTAACTGTAGTGGAAAATACTGTTAGAAGCATGAGACCAACAATCGTGAAACAAGAGATTCTCAAACTTTTTAATTCAGAGATATAGCTTTGTGCTCAAAATAGAGCTTTAGTTATGCAAACAGACCTAATTTAAAAAAAAATTAAGATACTTGCATATCTTAACCTGTACCTTTTTTGAATAAGATAGTCCTCAAGTATGTCAAGGCAGCGCACCATCTGGGAGAAGATGAGAACTTTGTGACCACCAGCTTTCATCTTTGGGAGCAGCTTGTCAATTAAGACAAGTTTACCAGATGACTGAATCATAGCTTGCAGATGGAAGACTGGATCAACTGGATTGTGCATCTCTCTGAATTCTCCCAGAATCTTTTCTTCAGCACCTAGTATGCAAAAAGGATACATTATCTTGGATTCATAATCATTTGATTACATTACTCAATAAATAACCTCCATCCAGTGATATTAAATTTGCTGTTTTAATCAAACTGAAATAACTTTACAGAACACATTCCATTACACCACTAATAAAGGATTATTAGTTACAGATTGCATGCGACAGTGTTTTAAGCTAATGACTTTGAAATAACAAATTAACACATTGAAATGAAAACATTTTCCACTGTCAACAGCAATAATTCAAAAATCTTGAATTCACAATTGCTAGAAAGTTTAGCAGCAACAGAAATCCCCAATTTTAATAGAGGTATGAAGGGTTTCTTACAAGCCTACAAGGTTGATGAAAAGCAGTCAGTACTGACACAATGGATTGGGTGATTTTTTTACCAAACTCCAATTGCTTTGCTTTAAAACAATGTCAACTAGTTCTTCTTTTCGAACTGTCTGTGGGGTAAGGATAGTTATCATTCAGAAAGGATGTACCAGCAAGTCACATGCTGTGTATTTACAAACATAGGAATGGTTCAAGCGCTTTTAAAAATCAAATCATTAGTCTTCAAAGTTGAGATGAGTAAATTTGGTTTATAAATGCAAGTTGGCATTCTACTGAACGGGTACCAGAATTTTTTTAAAACATTACTTCAACAATAGTTAGGATTTTAGTGTTTGGGAAAGCATCTATCAGCTGAGTATTTCCATAACCAAGAGTGATGGGAAAGTGGCAAATGCAACTGTGATAAGTAATTAACAAAAGCAAAAAAATATTGCTGCTCCTGTTGCCTGTGTACTGCTATGCTACAGGTTTGGACCAAGTTTTAGATTCCAATAAATGCGATTTGAATTGGATGCAAGAAACAACCATACTGCTATGAAAAGATAATCAAAAGCAACGAAGACCACCACCTAGCAAAAGAAATTCTTCCTCATCTCAGTTCTAAGGTGTCATCCCTTCACTCTAAGGTTGTGCACTTGGGTCCCAGTCTCTCCTAGTAGTGGAAACATGTCCTCTACCTCTACTCATCCAGGTCTCTCAGTAATCTGTAACTTTCAATGAAACATCGCCCCTCATCCTTCTAAACTCTATCGAATACAAACCCAGAGTCCTCAATGGATCCTCATACAACAAGTTCTTCATTGCTGAGACCATTCCTTAGATATGGACCCAAAACTGCTTACAACATTCCAAGTGACCATATTCTGACCACATTCAGTCTCAGAAATTCATCTCTGCTCTTGAATTCCAGCCTTTGCAACATGAATGCTTTGAATCTTTATGGATTGTTACAGGAAAATACCCAAAACCAATAAAACCTCAACTTATTGTAATATTTATTCTATTATGTATTGAAATGCTACAAAAAAAATTGACAGCTGAACATTTCATTGTGTTCCAATATTGCAATATTTTTCACAGGCAGAAAAAAAGTTACTCCTCCTTAACAATGAGACACACTTTTCATTTCTTCACCACATTGTAAACATTCTTTGGAAGTAACAAGGATTGAGATGTCCTGAAAATTAAAGCTTGGAAGTTTTCTTCTCTTGATAAAGGTTCACATATCAAGAATCCTTCCAGTCTTCTATATTAGAAGACAGTGGATCAGTGCTCTATGAGTCAAAAGATATTATTTCTAACTTGGTCAAAAAAACAGTTCTCGTGATCCTCTTTTGCATACCACAATTCACAATATAATTGGCAATTAAAAGACTTTAGGAGCATCATACCACATAAGTTAACTACTGTCAATCACATTTGCCAGAGACAAATACTTAGACTTCCATTAAATAGGAAATGGGCACAAAATAAAGAAATTTAATTCCAATTATTTTATAAATATTGTTGATTTCTCCTAAAGTCAAAATTAGCTCTAGAGAAAATAGCTTGTAATTTGCTTATTTTTAAAAAATACTGGGTAGATGCAGATTATTTTCCTTGGTTGAGGAATGCAAAACAAGAAGGGTGTGTCTCAGAACAAGGGATTGATCATTTAGGTCAGAAATAAGGAGAAATATCTTCTCAAAGTTAAGAACCTTTGGGAGAATTCTCACAAAGGTCTGTCTATGTTCCATCATTCAAGGATATCAGGAGCAGGTAGGAAAATGGACCTGAATCAGAGGAACTATGTTTGTACTGAATGGTGATGGAGGAGGTTCAAGGAATTGTTTGGTCAACTCTTGATCCTATTTCTTGAATGCCTCATACTGTTACAATGAACATGAATCTAATAACAGTCTTTGCACCCTCAGATTTTCTACCTCTCATTACAACCAGAAGGCAGCTCATCACTACCTCTTCAGGATAACTAGAGACAAGTAATAAATGCTAGCCTAGCCAGTGTTGCCCAGAGTACACGAGTGAATTAAAAAATCAAATCTTTCTTGGGATACTTTAATTTCCACAATTAGTCCTTGACAGCACAACATTTTCAGTTTGCCACTGGACTTGACTGAAATAACAAAGATATTTAATTACGAGTTCACTTTCCAAATAGGGAAAAGAAAATCAGTTGAACTGCAATTTTTGCCTGCAGGAAACAAGGATCTGAAAGTTTAGTTCAAATGTTCGGCTACAAAGTGCAAATATGTTTAACAGTGATCGAGCTTACTGATTCCTTTTACTGTTAATGCCTTTGCTAAAGAAAGTTTCTAAAACAAAAAACTGACTTGATGTCAAAGGATAAACATGCACAAATCCATTAAAGTTTTATACATATGATTTGAATAGCATTGTAGTATTACACATAGTATTTAAATAGTATAGTTGTATCTTATTGCAAGCATCAAAAATAAAATGGAGTTACTGCATCTTTAATATATACAATTATTTTATCCTCACCTATGCTTCCATCACTTAAAAAAGTGTTTGATATCTTGGAGGAGACTTGTAGCTCAGATTGTCTGTTTGCTTGCTGAGCTGGTGGATTTGTTCTCAGACATTTTGCCATCAGGCTAGGTAACATCATCAGCGAGCCCTCCAGTGAAGCGTTGGTGTTTTGTCCAACTTGCTATTGATGTGCCTTGCTTGGCTGTGGTGGGTGACTTCATTTCTGTTGTGGTATCTGAGAGGTTGGTAAATGGGGTCCAAATCTATATGTTTATTAATGGAGTTCCAGTTTGAATGCCAGCTTCTGGGAATTCCTGCAAGTATCTTTGTTTGGTCTGTCCCTGGATGGATGCATTGTCCCAGTCGAACTGGTGCCTCTCTTCATTTGTGTGTATGGATACCAGTGATGGTTGGTCATATCTTTTGGTGGCTAGTTGGTACTCATATCCTGATGGCTAGTTTGCTGCTGGTTTGTCCAATGTAATGTCTGTTGTCAAACAAGCCACAACACACTGCAGCACCACGGAACTGCGAGAAGCCAAGGAGAAATACCTATACAACGTATTCAGGAACAACTGTTACCCGATAAGCGCAGTTCGCCTATTCCTGCACAACGGACTTAAACAGGAAGACACAACATGCCAGAGACTCTAGTTACCCCACCATACATCAAAACATTTCAGAGATGACCACCAGACTACTCTGGTCCTTCAGCATCATGGTAGCCCACAAACCCACTACCAAGCTAAAACAACTTAAATGACCCATATCCCTAGCCAGCAGTATAAACATAATATATAAAATACCTTGCAAGGACAGCAATAAGCATTACATTGGACAAACTGGCAGCAAACTAGCCACCAGGACATATGAGCACCAACTATCACTGGTATCCATACACACAGATGAAGGAGGACACCAGTTCAACTGGGACAATGCATCCATCCTGGGACAGGCCAAACATAGACACGCACAGGTATTCCTAGACGCCTGGCATTCAAGCTGGAACGCCATTAACATACAACTAGATATGGACCCCATTTACCTCTCAGAAACAGAACCTGAAATGACATCACCCACAATACAACAAACCAAGACACATAAATAGCAAGTGGGACAGAACACCAAACATTTCACTAGAGGTTCACTGATGTTACCTAGCATGGTGACTAAACGTCTGAAAACAAACCAATCAGCTCAGCAAGCAAACCGATAACCTGACTTAAAAAAGCATTGGTGAAATATTTTGATAAAAAGTTTTGTATCACGACCAATTTAACTCATTAATGCACCAAACTAATGTCTTAAAAATTAGTTTGACAAGAATCAATTACATCAGCCTCAGCCATTTGTGAAACAGTAGATTGACAGAAAAAACCTTTCTAGAAAATTTAAATTATGAAAAACCCACCAATTTAAAAAATCATAATATCAACTGAAATAACTAGTAATTAATTTAAAGCAGGCTTAGATTCAAGAAAAATGCAAGTTCAGCCAAAATTGATGTACCTGAAAGGAAAACATCTGTGAAATTGGACAGAGTTCAAAAACAAATGTACTGCTTTCGGCAATTAAATAAAACAATTGAAGAGTCATAGAAAGTAAGCAATTTATTACCTTTTATCAGATATGGGTGATTACAGCATTTCCTGAGTTCCATCATCGTGTTTATCAGGTTAGGAACATTTGCCTGACCAGCTCCTTTGGACAGAAAAGCAAAGTTTCGTTCCAGGATTGCACGGTAGTATTTCTTCTGAATATTGGTTAATTCTACTTCAATAATTGTCTCTTCTTTCGGAGCAAGCTTCTTTTCTACATCCTCCTTCAGACGTCGCAGCATCATTGGCTTCAGTATTGCCTGAAGCTTCTGCACCTGAAATAAAATAATGCATGCTGTTAGGAACATACCTCGTCTGTCTAGATGCACAGATTTGGATGGAGAAGTGCTTACAACCAGAATTTCATTCAGTTAAAATTAGAAACCTCATGAACAATACTACATACTTTTAGATCTGTATTAAATTTTGTATGAGAATGATGAACAAGCAAGGAAAGGGAAAAAGTCATAGTGTCAGTATGAGTCCTCCATATTAGAAATTAGTAAGAGGTCCTTTGGCACATAATCTTGTATGCTATGGCATTTTGCATGCTAACTAAATGTTGCCCATGGTTCCTACTTCGCACACCCTTTCAGGTAGTAGGTTCTAGATTCCCACCATTCTCTCGGCAAAACCACTTTCCTTAAAACCCCTCAAAACCAACTGCTGCTTACTTTGTTGACCATCTACTCGTAAGTAAAAGAAAAAGGGTGGTTTCAACAACTTAATATTACAGTATTCTCTGAATAACAGTGACACCATAAAACAATATTCACAGTTAAGAGATTTTTTCCTCTTTGAACACATCTTTGATCACATTGCTTTCAAGTACTTGTGTCTGATATAAGACTTAAACAATGAAATACAGTATACTATTCCTAATCATTTGATCAGTGGTGGCCTTCACTACACTCTCAGTTTCATAAACATTAGCAGCTAGAGTCGTGCAGGAACTTTATGTTGATGTCAGTCTAATACAAACAAGGAAGTCAAATCTCTCTTCCTCCTTCACAATGTTTTACCTAACACTATAATAGGGTTAGAAGTAATAGCACCTAGGCAATGAAAAACCTTGAATGTTATTTGGGTGATGAGTGGTGACCTTCTTTTCTACATCAGCCTCCAATGAACATTCATCTCTCACTTAAGACTCCAGTAACTTCTGTATACAGCAATGGTTATAGTTAGATTCCCTATAATGTGGAACAGGCCCTTTGGCCCAACAAGTCTACACCGACCCTCCAAGGAGTAACCCACCCAGATCCATTTCCCTCTGACTAATGCACCTAACACTGGGCAATTTAGCATGGCCAATTCACCTGACCTGGACATCTTTGGACTGTGGGAGGAAACCGGAGCATCCAGAAGAAACCCACATAGACACGGGGAGAATGTGCAAATTCCACACAGGCAGTCGCCTAAGGCTGGAATCGAACCTGGGACCTTGGTGCTGTGAAGCAGCAGTGCTAACCACTGAGCCACTGTGGCACCTCTATGTTCTACTTTCAACCTTAACTGCTATTCTAGAACTGATGATAATGTTTCTATCAGTGCACAAAGATTGCAACTCCAGTCTTGGAGAATGAAACAGGGTCAGGTTATTCAACTAAAAAATTTAAACGACCCATCATGTGTTGCAATGCAAGATAAAACTAGGATATCAATCCAGACAGGATAAATTGTTAACCATCTATTTGCATTCAGAAACAGCTTCAACCAGGTTTTCTTAAATTCCTGAACAGTCATCTCACTCAAATTTACCCACGCTTTTCTCTACACAGCGCCATCCAACATCAACTTAAAATTTTAATATTTCCAATTTCAGTAAATTTAAAAATTTTAATAATTAAGACATGAAACAAACATGATTAGACAGAAGTCAGATCACTACACATTCAGAATATCACACTTATTTCACTTCAAGAACTAGCCACATATATGACATTCTATCATGGTTCAAAATAAAACCCGATTAGTTAATGTAAAACTAGCTCAAAACTGTCTATGCAATGTGCACTGGCAAACAAAATTCAAGAATTCAGTGTTTGGGCTTCAACTGTCTTCCCAGTAATTAGTTTTAGTTTGATATAGGAATAAATGAAAATAAATCTGTTTTTGAAACAGTATCACAACAGGGACATGCAGTGGTGTAGTTGTAATGTCACTTGAGTAGTAATCCAGACTAATATCTTGGGACATGGGTTTGAACCCACCAAGGCAAATGACAAAATTTTAATGCAATAAAAATAGGAAAATAATGCTGTTCTAATGGTGACCATGTACTTCCTGGGTATTGTTGTAAATTCCCATCTGATTCACTGATTTCTTTTTAAGAAAGATGCTGTTCTTACTTGGTCTGGCCTGCATGTGACAAAGGCAATATGATAGTCTTAATTGAATGAATAAAAAAAACCTTGCTCAAGTAACTGGACTTGTAAAATGTGGAAATAGATGATCTAAAAATATTTTTCATTTGGGTAAATTGTATGTTTGAAGGGATACAGTTCTAAGTACTTCCAAAAAATGTATCTTCTACACCAAATTCCAAAAATATTACAGTTAAAAATAATAGCCCAGATTCTAGGAGTGCATTTTGAAACATTGCTCTGATTTGCATTGATACCACTCATCACCCAAATAATATTCAAGGTTTTACCCTTTAAAATATCAGAACATATACAATGAACAATGTGAGTAGTTCACTATCAGTTCATTACTCCTTAACAAGTGTAGTACTAGGATTCTCGTAATATAATATCCATGGCAATGCAAAAATCAAATGAGGACTGATAAGTTATTTTTGGAACAAAAGCTAAATACTGCAGAAATTGGAAATAAAAACCATAGATGCTAGAAATACTCAACAGGTCAGGAAGTATCTGAACAATAACCTTTAATCAGAACAGTTTGGCAAAGTATGATATTTTTTACAGATTCTTGCAACACAGTTCACAAACTGTACAGTAGCTTTATTTTTAATTACAAAACAGCATTACACCATCAAAAATTAAGTAATTTGGCCTGTGGCCCTCAATCAACACATAATTACTGGATCCTTGATTAAAATACCTGTGCTTCACTTTTTAGGTCTCCAAATTCCTGCATGAAGGTGGCTTCTGATGAGAAACGTAGGGGCTCCAAGAAATGAAGCAAACTAAACAATTCCTCCACAGTGTTTTGCAAAGGAGTCCCTGTCAGCAGGACCTTGTGTTCCTGTATTGAAATAGAAATAGGTCTATATCTTCATGCTCCACGAATCTCACTTCAGTATAATACAATTTAGCCTTTCTTCCCTGTATTCTTCTTTATAATTGAGCCTCATATGTCTGCTATCATTCACCAAGGAGAAAGAACAGTATTGCCCAGAATCACCTTTACCAGTATAAAATGCATTATTAATATTGTGAAAATATTTGGTCCTTTTATCTAAGGAAAGGTATAGTGGCACTGAAGGCAATCCAGAGAAGGTTCGCAAGGTTGATCCCAACTATGAAGGGATTTCCTTATGCGAACAGTTTATGAGATTGGGCTTGTACTCAGTAGAGATCAGAAGAATGATTGAAATAAATGAAACCAAATAGGCTTTTTTTTTAAAAAAGGGAGGTTGGATGCAAGACAGGGTAGGTACAAAGAGGGTGTTTTCCCTTATGGGAGATTCTAGCATAATCTCAGAATAAGGGATCTGACATATAAAACAGATATGAGGAGAATTTTGTTTTCTGAGAATGGCGAATCTGTGGAATTCTTTATTGCAGAAGCCTGTAGAGCCTGGATCATTAAATACATTCAAAGCTGAGACAGACAGATTTTTAATCATTAAGGAACCAAGCATAGGGATACAAGGAAAGTTAATTGTGAATTATCAAATCAGCCATAATCTCATTGAATGGCGGGGCAGACTGAATGAGCTGAATGGACTGTTTCTGCTCCTACATCTTATCGTCTAGAATATACTGGGCTCACTACTATGGCCATGGATGAAATAGAATGGCCCTCGTTAAAAACACATGACCGCAAGAGTGAAGTCTATATTCTGCCATTTTCAGTTTAAAAGAAATGGATGAATTTGCCTAGTTTGAGCCAGTCACCAGAGGAAAGTACAGTGAATTAATTGGCAATTTGGTAAAATGTTCTATGTTCAATTTGGGAATGTAAACTATTGCCAATAAGACACTATGTTATTACATTTAAACAATTCTCAAGAGCTGAATGTTTTTAACTGAAGGTTTTAGTTTAAGTACTAGCTACTAAACTTGACTGTCTAAAATCCCTTTATCCATATTATTTAATGATTAAACTTAATCATTGGCAATGCACAAAATAATCAAAAAATATCACAGGCACAAACTAAGTTGCCCAGAACTGCAGCATCTGGATCAGACTCTGCTTTAGTTATTTTTGTGTAATAATATATGATCGATTCTACAATTCAAGGTTTACAGATTTTAGATTACAGATTAGCAGATTTGAGTAACACACCAGATTCATAATTTTCAATCCCTCCAGTAGCTTGCAATTTTTATTCTTCAGTCTGTGAGCCTCATCAATGATGACACATCGCCATTCAATTACATTTAGCTCCGGACAACCACCCAGGATCATCTCAAATGTAGTTATCATGGCATGGAACCTGTAGGTTCCCCGAAGAATCCGGCCCTAAAAGATTAACAAAAATCAGAGTTCAACATTCTTTTTGACATAAGACAGTTTTCCACATGAAGCTGGTAATAACCTGTAATTTAAAAATCAATTACTCAAGAAATCATTCAAATTTGTACACCTACAGATAAATCATTTAACAACTGTGTAATTACAGTGAATTTACTGAAAGAACCTATATCAAGCAGGCCCTTTACATCCTGACCACTATGACAATCTCAGGCTGAGAATAGAATCTTAAGTATCTGACATGATAATTGGCTCAAACTGATCCAAGAGGCAGGACAATTGTGTTCTAATAGATCATTAGAAAAAAAGATAAATCGGAAAGGAAATATTAAGATGATGGTCCAAGCTACCACACAGCCTGTCAAATAATGCTGCCCTATGCCACTACACTACTTACATCTTCAATTCCAAAAATTAAACATAAAATAATAACTTTTCACATTTTCTAACATGACTTGAGAAATATTCAAAAATGTTACTGTTTTGAATTGTCCTCAGTACCCCTGAAGGACAAGGGAAGATGTTAGCATTGAACAACCATTGCCATCCGGATTTCTACCAATGACAAAAGCTAAGAAGAGAGATGTGGTTGAGCAGTCAAGGTTTAGGGAATTATGTCAGGAGTTAGTAAGTGAGACCTCAAAAGGTGCTTGCTCTGGATTACTTCCACTATCACATGCGAGTATAGAAACAGAAGGATAAAGCAGACAAAGAAATGACTGCAGAAATGGCTTAAGGATAGCCGGATCAGTTCTGGAGTGAAGAGATTTATATAGGCCACAGGTTATATTTAAAGAGAACCAAAAGCAATTTTCGTGCAATGCGATAATTTAGTGGTACCAGGTAGGATGCTGAAAATGTGTTGCTGGTTAAAGCACAGCAGGTGAGGCAGCATCCAAGGAACAGGAAATTCGACGTTTCGGGCCAGAGCCCTTCATCAGGAATCTTGCGGGATCAGTCGGTTCCGTAGGCAGGTGCTGAGGAAGGAGATGTGGCTGTGGTAGCGAGTCTGTTTGAGAACGTGGCTGAAGAGCTTCTGTGCAGAGGAGATAACCTGGGGGGGTGCTGTGAGAGAGAGACTCACTGAGATCCTTATAGAGGGAGGAAGAGAGCTTCTTCAAGGAAGGCATCCTTGCAAGAGGATTCGCAGTAGGCTAAAATCTTCAAGTAAAAAGTGAGGTCTGCAGATGCTGGAGATCAGAGCTGAAAGTGTGTTGCTGGTTAAAGCACAGCAGGTCAGGCAGCATCCAAGGAACAGGAAATTCGACATTTCGGGCCAGAGCCCTTCATCAGGAACCTAAACCTACTGTACCAGGTAGAATTTAAACAAACTTGGTAGGGGTTTTGGAACCAGGAAGTAAGGCCAGAGAAGAATACTAAGATGCAAAGACAGTTGTTGCAAGTGACAAATGGTATTGGAATGGAAACAGAAAGGCATCAGGAGGCCACAAACTTGTGGTAAGATGTAGAGGAACAAATTTACAATGAAATAACACAGAATTGTAACCATCATAGAGTAGCTAGAATAATGGACTTTCTAATTATCCAAGCATAGACTAGGATAGTAGTGGAGTTAACAGCAGAGATGAGCAAGAGGCAAGTGTATCCAGGCACATTTTCAACATTAGTATGCTTCCAGTCCAATAAGAAAGGAAGTCTGTTGGAATTGATTCCTGTTAATGAGGTGAACCAAGTGATGAAGTGTCAGTGGGGGAACATTTAGTGAACAGTGATCAATGAACGTAAGGATCAGGCTGGTTTTGGAAAAAGACAAAGTACATACCAGAAGAACAATTAACAAATCCTCAAAAACTGTAAGAATAATTAACTGATAAAAGCTAATTTCAATCAAAGAACTGCGGATACTGGAAATCAGAAACAGAAATTGCCTGAAAAGCTCAGATACTGGAAATTAGAAACAGAAATTGCCTGAAAAGCTCAGCAGATACTGGAAATTAGAAACAGAAATTGCCTGAAAAGCTCAGCAGGTCTGACAGCTTCTGTTGAGACAAATCCGAGTTAAGGTTTTGGATCCGTTGAGCGTTTCCAGCAATTTCTGTATTTGTTTTGATCAAGAATGAATGGACAAACTGGAATCAAAGATCAGTGAAATAATGAGCATTCTCTGAAGAAAAGATATTTACAGTATACTCCAAGTATATTCCTGTGAAAGAGAAAGGCAGGGTAAACAAACCAAAAGCTTCCTGGATGAAAGAGAAAGATATTCAGATGAAGCAGGGCAAATATCTCTATGATACATTAAATGAACAATGCAATTAAAAGTCATATCAAATATAGAAGAATTAAATAGGAATTGAAAAGGAAGAGAAAGACAGATAAGATAAGGGAATCCAGAATACATCTACATGAAAAGAAATAGCAGAAAAGGTGTAAGAGAAGCTTGTTGGTTAAGGACAAAATGAGTATTAAGTATAAGGACGTGAGGCACAACTGAGGTACTAACTTAATGATTTCTATTTGTCTTTATCGCAAAAGATGCAGTGCAGGTCATGCTGAATGAGGAGGTACTTCAGATACTTTCAGGAGTCAATATTGAAAGAAAAGTCATTAAATAGGCTAACTCTACTTAAAGTTGATAAGACAACAGGACCAAACATACAGAAGGAAGTGAGAGGAGAAATTGCAGAGGTATTGACCATAGAAGAAAAATCAAGAACCAGAGGGGACAGATTGGAAGCATTTGAAAAAAAGCAGTTATGATTTGAGGAAAAACTGTTATGTAGCAGAATATATTGTCTGAGCGTGGTGATAGCATCTTCAAACATAGCTTTCAAAGGGAAATGAATCATTGGCTGTCGTGGAAAAAATTTACTGCAGAGACTAAATAGGGAAGTGACAATAGATGATCTGCTCATTCAGACGGCCAGTACAGACAAAGGACCAAATGGCCTCTTGTGTTGGAACCATTCTAAGATTGTAAAAATACAAATTATTATTGACTAATATTTTTTCCAGAGCATTAGTAGAGCATTCTACTTTTCATACCAATTGCGAATTATGATTGTGGATCACATCAGAGGAAAGTTTTTATGGATTTGCATTGTTCTGGTCCAGCCTCACTTGTAGACTAACTCAATTTTTATCTTGTTCACTGGAGGATTCTATTATCATTTAACAGGATTCAGCTAAGGTCAAGTAAAACTTGGGATTAAGAGCAAATTATGAGGACTACCTACTATTGACAAATGGGAATCTTTAGACTGAAAAGCCATTAGGAATAGGGACAAGCTAGGCCTTTTGTCTCCTAATACCTGCTCTGCCATTGAGATTATGTTTGATGGTCTACCTCAGCTACACTTGTCTCCAAAATTTGAGAGATCCTTCATTGCCTTGGTATTTGAAGATTGCTCCATCATTGAAACAAATGTACTCCACAGCTCTCTGCAGTAGCCCTAATTTTGTGAATAACGTGTGAACAGCAACTTTCCAATGATTTTTAAAAGATTCAAATATACTATATCCATTGATTCCCCTCTTCACCTTGTGCCAACTTAAAATAAAACTTGTTTTTGCCAAGTATGATTTCCCTTTATAAACAACATGTGTAAATCTGCCCAGTTATTTTGAGGTAAAGCACATACAAATGATTGTCATAAATAAGAGTCTATAGCACTTCCCTACTTCTCTTAACAAATCAACTAATAGTTCCCTGCTCTTTTTCTCTATCCTTTCTTGAATAGTGAGATTCAGTTTTCTGCATTTATCCATTTACAAGGTCCAAACCTTTAAATGCCATGAATTTCTCTGGTACTAATGGTTACATTACGAATATCAATAAGTGTCCTCATTTTCTCGAGAACATTAATTCCCTTTTACTTCCAGAACTTTACTAGCCTCTTCTACTGTGAAAACCTATTCAAAGTATTTATTTTATGTCTTTGCTACTTCCTGGTTTCTCATTAAGACTGCAGAAAGCTGTAGCATTGAAGCATTTGGGAGTTCTTGCACATGAATCACTACAAGATAGCAACCAAGTTCAATGACTAGTATGTCAGGCAAATGAAACATTTGAAAGGAAAGGAACTTAAAGATAGGGAAATCTCGCAAAAACTACACACAAGACACTAGTCATACCACACCTGGAATGCAGTAAACAATTTTGATCCCCTTACATAAAGAAAAATACGCTGGTGTTGGAGGCAGTCCAGAGAGCGTTCAATAGATTGATTTTGTGTATAGAGGAATATTCATGAGGAGAGACTGAGTAGGTTTGGGTTGTACACATTGGAATTCAACAGAATGTGAGGAAGCCTTCTTGAAACATATAAGAATCTTAGGGACTTTACAAGATAGATGTGGAGAGGTTGCTCCTCCCTTGTGAAAGAGTCTAGGATCAGAAGGCACAATCTCAGAGTAAGGAATCGCTCATTTAAGAGAGATGTGGAGAAATTTTGTTTTAATCATTTCTGAAAGTATTGAATTTTTTTTTAAATCTCCAAAAGCTAACAAATGACAAAGGCGAATCAAATTTAAAAAAGCATTTACCATTCAAAGAAAATTATGCTACTACTTTTTCCATCAATCCTAGCGCAATATTAAAAATACACCAACATTTCTTCAATCACAAAGATCATCCTAATCTTGTTTAATCCTAATCCTCATAGGATCACAGAATTACTGTGTAGAAGCCATTCAGCCCATTGATCTGCAATGACTCACCAAATAAACACATTTGTGCCATTCGTCAGCCTGTAACCCTGAATATGGTTTCTTTTCAAATAGCACTCTACTGAGCTGGAAAGTGTCTTGTAACAACATATGATTATTACAGACACTAGCTAATTAGGATGCTCACAACTGTCATAACATTTCACGATTTCAGTCAGTTATAAAGCACAAACAGTAAAGATTAATTACATACATCTTCTATTTAATTTCCATAAATTCAATACCAATTTCCAGAATGATGTTGAGTTAGCTTTCATTGGCTAGGCTTTATTGCAGTCAGTAACCAGGTCAGTACAAGACCCAGCGATTTTCTTAGACTAGACAGCAAGTGGAATCTCTCTCCCATGGATTTAGAACCAGCACTATTTTCATGCTGGATAAAGCTGCAAGGGCCATCAGAATACATTCAATAGTTTAATTACAACAAAACATGATGTTTGAATACTATGTACATCATCTGCTTTATATGAAAATCTGATATTTACTTTGCTGGTGTGCATGACCATGGTCATAGTTTCAACCCATCTTATAAAGTATGCCCTGTGCTAGCAATGGGAAAGACCAATTCTGTAGTATAAAAGCCACATATTTTAGCATCGCAATTCTCTGTAGGTTTTTAACATGAAAATAAAAAGAAATTATTTGGAGTAAAGAAACCACCAGGCCAACTTTCCAGAATAAAAATATCTTGCAATGCAGAAACAATGCCAATCTGAGTTGGGCAGATACAGGAGTGAAGACAGCTTAGACCCAAAACTCAAAAAGCACGATGCTCAGCCTGATATTTGAATTATCCAAAATATTAACTTGCAGCAGTGTACTTATTTTGCCACTAAAGATTACACAGGATAAATAATTATTCTCGAGTTCTTGGATCAGTTCATATTCATGGAAAGAATCCAATGGTAAGAGATAAAGACAAATCAGACAGGATAAAAGCAATGGATTTTAGCTTAAGAAATTAATGTACCTCTGTGTCCCGGAAATACATTTCATACTGTTGAATCATCTGCCTGCTAATCATACTGCCATGATAAACGATGACGTTCAGGTCTGTCCATGTGCGAAATTCTCTTTCCCAGTTTGCAATTGTAGACAAAGGCGCAATGATGAGGAAAGGACCATGGATTCCAGTCAGAAAAATTTCATCAAGGAATGTAATAGACTGGATGGTCTTGCCTAAACCCATTTCATCAGCAAGAATACAGTTTTGCCTGGGATTGAGAAATGATTATCTTTATATCATGTTCTTACAAAAAAAAATGAAGACTTTTAAACATTATGTGCTTAATGAGAAAAATCAATATGACAAACAGCAGTCAACACAAGAGAAAAGCATTTTGAATTTCAGTGAGAAATTGCTGTTGTGGAACGTCTTCATCAGAAACAAAACCATTCCAACAATCATTGTATATAACCAATCACTCCAAAATTAAACTTATTTTCAATTTTCCCCACAAGTCACATCACAAAACCCATAATCTTAAGTACTCCAATTAAGCTGATTCAAATTCTTAGACTTGTATAAGCACGCAAGAGTGTTTTAAGGATCTATGTTAAATATCCCAATACGGTCTTTAATTATGTCAAATATAAATGGCTGGTTAAGTGTTTTTATTAGTACACAATTGAAAAGTCAAAATTAACATGGGGTGAATTTTTTTTCCTTGTTCTGGGTCACCCAAGATGTGACTGATTTACTGAAATAAAATGTGCATGTTCTTTGGACTTAATCCTTACCTGTTATACCAGTTGAAAAGGAGCCAATTGACACCTTCTAATTGGTAGTCCCTGAGTTTATTACCAATCTTGTATTCCCTGGATTGTCCAAGCTTCTCCCAAGCAGTGGCGGGAGGACGTTCCTTTGATAAAATAGGTACAAATGAACAGGAATTAAACTAGAAAGAACTTGAGTAACAAGAAAAAATATTCATGCTCTTTAATTGCTGAATTCTCTACTTAGGACTCCGAGGTTTCCTGGCATTACGTAGCTTACCATATATTTGTGGCTTCTGTTTAAATGCTGTACAAGAATGTTCAGACATATCTAATGTTCAATCAAAGCCACCAGTCAGAACAGTACAACAAAATATTCTCTACCCCTCATATTATTATAGTTTTCTGTTAGATTCAGGGCTTGGAGACAAATTTAAGTTAATTGTTGTTACCAATCGCTTATTTGAGAGGATCTCACATATTACATTCTAGAATTGACTCGCATACCCACTCTAAGACAATACTGCACTTGGGGGCTGTGACAACCAACCAACATTGACATAAAAAGTGGTTCCACAAACTCTCTTAAATCGCAAACATGCAACTCTCTGACTTTATGACAGGTAGAAGAGAGGAACATTTTGGGAACACAATGATAAACCAAGAAGCTGGTTTATTTGGGTAACCAGATGCAGCTGAACAAATGCAGCAATTCCAGGCTGTTTCAATGTTTCTCTGAGGATGATTCAATAGTATCACTAGACCAAAACCACATCAACCACACACTCAGTTCAAAGCTAAAGCCACAATTTTCTGAATCAGAGTCCAGAGTGTTAACCACAAGCCAAAGATGAAATGTTACAAAAAATTCAATATAGGGATTACTTCCATCCTTAATAAAATACAAGTACTTCAGCAATATAAAACTTGTGCAGAGATGTTCACTTGGGATATTTTTAGCATCAAATAATCAGCGTTATATTGCAGGCAGTACACTTACCATGCGTTTCAGGGAAGGCTTTGCTTGCTGCAGTCGTTCAAACTCTTCAATCTTGCCTTGATCTACATCTTCTCTAAGCTCCCAGGTACTATCCTCATATGGCAATGAGCACCATTTAACCAAATAATAAACAACAGCCTGTGTAAAAAAAAACAATGTGCTTCTGAAAAATTTTAAATGTATGTTAAAATATTATAAGTCTGAGTGAAGCTTCTCAGGGAAGTCATGAACCAGAGTGAGTACACTTTGAATGGTATCATTCCATTTTTTGATAGTAATAAATACATTTTTTTAACTACAAATCTATCACAGGCAAATTCCAAATCTATGCTTTGCATAGAAGGACTGTTAAGACTGCATTTCTTTATTTAAACACATTATTCAACTACTTTCAAATGTAGAATGGCATATAATTGGATATACATAGAGAAGCTTATATTCCAAAATTCCACTTCAACAATGAGGAACCTGAACACGACCCAAAACACAAATTTTAGTCACGAACATTCGTATTTTTAAATGCACAAAAAGGAATTTTCTCCTTACCTCTTCTCAAAATATTTAAATATCAAGTGTAAAATGATAAACTCACACTTGGAGAATGATTTTTCATATTCTAAATTCTGTTCTTCAATCAAACACTAAACAAGAAAAATATGCACTGATACCTCACCAGTATCTGTGTCCTCACAACACGAGCATTCCAATATTCTGTCCACTTCAACATAGTCTGGATTAAAAGGCTCATCATCCATCTGGAAGTAGGTTTGCAGTGAAAAACATGATAAGAACATGGAAATGGTGTACATCTGCATTTAGATATCTTATAAGTGTTGAGATTTTAGTTGCGAACTCCAATATGAATTTCCTTCCTTTTTATGTTCCAGGAAATATTCATGCTTACAGCAGGATTTCATGAGTACACCTTGTATAAAAGAACACTTTACAATACTTAGTTAAATAAATCAAGAATTATAAATGCTAATTCATTCATTATAGTATGTAGCTAGGGATGAAAAGGCCAACCTCGTCAAGGAATGCTAAAAGCTTTATTTTCTGGGAGGTAAGGCTACCACCTTATTAGCATTATTGTAAAGGTTTCATAAGCAGATAATCCTTCAACGATCCTGAAATACAGCTTAGAGTAATGATCAAGGCGCTAACTTTTCCTGGTGTTTCTGCAGCTCCACCTTCAGCCTTATATCGTTTGCTATGACCAGCATGGATACTACATCTAGTTAGAATGCATTCAATGCAGGGGATATTGTATGTTTCCACAACAGAAAGGTGTCTCTTTTTTCAAACTGCAGCCGAATGTGTTAAGAGTAGTAGGGGTCTTTGTGTTGCTGACAATAGATCAGGTAGACGCTGGCTTGGATTTACAACTACACTACTGGTAGCTTAATGTTACAGGATTTAGATGTGCCAAGCGAGATGGATAGGGATGTTGAAGAGACTGGGAGTTGTGTTACTGATTATGGAGAATATCACAGCTGAATGAGGGAAGACACTTTAGAGGGTTCATCCAGCAAGGGGATACAGGTAAATCTCAAACAGAAAGGGTGCAACTACTTTGCTGGCATTGTACCACAGGATTCCCAAAAGTCAGCGGTTCATAAAGGAACAGATGTGTCAACAGATTATGGAAAATGTAAACAACCGGGTTGTTGCGGTGGGTGATTTTAACTTCCCCTATATTGACTGGGATTTGCTTAGTCCCAGGAGGCTTACAGGGAATAGAATTTGTTAGGTGTGACCAGGACAATTTTTTGTAACAACATGTAAATAGTCCAGCGAGGGAAGGGACCATACTAGATATGGTAGTGGGGAATAAGCCTGGGCAGCAATTCAAGTTTCAGCTGGGGAGCATTTTAGGAACAGCAACTAATTCTGTAAGCTTTAAGTTACTTATGGATAAGGAACTCCAGTGCGAGTATTAAACTGGGGGAAAGTTAATTACCACAATATTAGTTACAGGAGAGGTCCCAGTGAACTGGAGAATATTGCTGGTTTCTTTTTTTAGAAGGATAACAGGGATAATCCGAGAAATAAGATAGGGAAATTATTGGAGAAGGTTGGAAGATTTACTCACATTTTGAAAAATATGGATAAGCAGTATGGCTTTGCATGGGGAAGGTCACATCTCACAAACTCGATTTGAGTTTTTTGAGGAAGTGACAAAGACGGTTAATGAGCGCCGGGCAGTGTATGGTGTCTATACGGACTTTAGTAAGGCCTTTGACAAGACTCACCACGGCAGAATGACATAAAAGGTGAAGTCACAGGGGACCCGGGATGAGCTGCTAAGATGGATAAAAACTTGGCTTAGCCATAGAAGACAGAGTAGCGATGGAAGGGTGATTCCCTTACTGGAGGTTTGTGACCAATGGTGTTCACTGAGATTAGTGCTGGGAACTCTGTATTTGTTGAAGGAGAATGTAAGTTGCCTGATTAGTAATTTTACTGAAGACAAAGACTGGGGGAGTTGCAGACAGTGAAGATTGTCAAAGGATACAGCAAGATACAGATAGGCTGGATACTTGGGCAGAGAAACAGCAGATGGAATTTAACCCAAACAAATATGAAGTGATGCATTTTGGAAGATCAAATGCAGGAGTGAAGTATATAGTAAATGGCAGCACCTTTAGTCACATCAAAATATAGAATGATTAAGATTTTAAGGTCCACAGTCTCCTGAAAATGGCAACACAAGTGGATAAAGCAGTCAAGAAGCACGGTGGCCGTCATTAATCAGGGCACAAGAGTATAAAATTGACAAGTCATGTTGCATCTATACTGAATCTTAGTTAGGTCACATTTGGAATATTGTGTACAGTTCTGGTTGCTACACTACCAGGAGATGCTGGAAACTTTGGACAGGATGCAGAAATGGTTTACCAGGATGCTCTCGGTTTGAAGCGTATTAGCTATAAGGAGTAATTGGATAAACTTGGTTTGTTTTCACTTAAATGACAAAGTATGAGGGATGACCAAGTACAAGTTTACAAAATTATGAGTATGGATAATTGGTGTCTTTTTCCCAGGGTAGAAATGTAAATTACTAGAGATCATAGGCAAAAGTAGTTAAGTTTAAAGGAAACATGACAGGCAAATTTTTTTTACATAGAAGGTGGGAGAGAAAATGTTGTAGGCAGATACAATAACATTTAAGATGCATCTTGACAGATATATGATTAGGCAGGGAATAGAGTGATATGGACTTTGTAGAGGGCCAAGGTTTTTCGTTTAGAAAGACATCATGTGTCGGTACAAACTTAGTGGGCCTAAGTGCCTGCTCCTGTGTTGTACTGTTCTTAGGACTGAAGAATTAAACAGGCAGGAATTTGGAGTTGATTCTTTTTAAATTTGCCATAGACGGAAGTAATAAGGGCTGGTATTCTGTGCCTTCTTCCAATTTCATTTTGCTGAACTGGTCAAGTGCATCTAATTTCTATCCTAGATGTGAAGCGGTGTACTGGAAAGAATAGAGTTCTAATCATTCTCACACCCACCAATTGTTTCCACAAGAGATAAGAGTATAATTTTCAAGGACAGCATTTCCTACCTATCCCTTGTTGCAATCTTGTCAAGAGCTGTAAGTTATTTTCTTGAATCACTGTAGTCTGTATGATGTAGGCAAACCCAATTGTTGTTAGGGAGAGTGCTCCAGGATTTTGACCAAATGACAGTAGGAAAAATGGTGATACAGTTCCAAGTCAGAGATCATGGTGGGATACAGAACCTGCTGGCAGTGGTATTCCTATGTGTCTGCTGCCTTTATCCTTCTGTTGACAATTTGAAAGCAGCTATGATAAAGATCTGCTAACATTTTTGCAGACATCTTGCAAATAAAGTCATGCAGCATGGGAACTGACCCAAATTGGTGGCGTAAGTGGGGACAATGCATGGAATTAAAAATAAAATTATACCAATAGAAATTATGAATTTGCAGGACAATGGGACACATCAAGATAATAGAAAGTTTTCTACAGATAATTATCATGAACTTGACAGGCTGAGTGATGTCCGTTTGTACAATAACGACTATGACTTCAAGGAATGATTGGGGTGTCAATCAAATGGGCTGGTTTGCTCTGGACAGTGTGAACTTCAAGTGCTGCTGGACCTGTATCCATTCAGGCAACTGCAGTGCTTTTCATCACATTCCTGACCTGTGTCCTGTGTTGCAAATATCTAGAACATTCGTGTTTGTTTGAATATAAATTTTATTCTGAAATTAGGAGAGTTCTCAAAACAGAGGGTGGTGCATGCATGGAATGAGCTGCCAGAGGAAGTGGTGGTGGCTGGTACAATTACAACATTTAAAAGGCATCTGAATGGGTATATGAATTGGAAGGGTTTAGAAGGATATGGACCAAGTGCTGGCAAAAGGGACTAGATTAGATTAGGATATCTGGTCTGCATGGACGAGTTACTTCCAAGCATTAAAATACTTCACCATTGGGAGCCATGATTTTGGTAGTCTTGGGCCCATGATTTGGAATTCCTTACCAATAACCTCTCCACTGTGCTTGCCTGCTTTAAGATACTAACATTTTATTCCACAAAATCTTTCTCCCTGACCAAATGTTCAAGACCTGGTTGAAGATTTGTAGCTCGGGTGTCCGTTGTTGTGGTTCTGTTCGCCGAGCTGGAAGTTTTTGCTGCAAACATTTCGTTCCCTGGCTAGGGAACATCATCAGTGCTATTGGAGCCTCCTGTGAAGCGCTGCTTTGATGTTTCTTCCGGTATTTATAGTGGTTTGTTCTTGCCGCTTCCGGGTGTCAGTTTCAGCTGTAGTAGTTTGTATGTGGGGTCCAGGTCGATGTGTCTGTTGATGGATGTTCTTGCCGCTTCTGTGTGTCAGTTTCAGCTGTAGTGGTTTGTATATGGGGTCCAGGTCTATGTGTCTGTTAATGGAGTTTGTGGATGAATGCCATGCCTCTAGGAATTCCCTGGCTGTTCTCTGTCTGGCTTGTCCTATGATGGTAGTGTTTTCCCAGTCAAATTCATGTTCCTGGTTGTCTGAGTGTATGGCTACTAGGGATAGCTGGTCGTGTCACACTACCATACGTCAGGAGCGTCTCAGAACTGACAGCCAGACTACTGCGACCCTTAGGACTCATAACAGCACACAAGCCAACTTCCACACTCAGACAACAACTCACTAGAACAAAGGACCCAATAGCTAGCACGAGCCAAACTAACGTAGTTTACAAAATACCATGCAAGGACTGCACAAAACACTATATAGGACAAACAGGAAGACAGCTAACAATCCGCATCCATGAACATCAGCTAGCCACAAAACGACACGACCAGCTATCCCACACTCACACAACCAGGAACATGAATTTGATGGGAAAACACTACCATCATAGGACAAGCCAGACAGAGAACAGCCAGGGAATTCCTAGAGGCATGGCATTCATCCACAAACTCCATTAACAGACACATAGACCTGGACCCCATATACAAACCACTACAGCTGAAACTGACACACTTAAGCGGCAAGAACATCCATCAACAGACACATCGACCTGGACCCCACATACAAACTACTACAGCTGAAACTGACATCTGGAAGCGGCAAGAACAAACCACTATAAATACCGGAAGAAACATCAAAGCAGCGCTTCACAGGAGGCTCCAATAGCACTGATGATGTTCCCTAGCCAGGGAACGAAACGTTTGCAGCAACAACTTCCAGCTCGGCGAACAGAACCACAACAAATGTTCAAGATTATAGAAGATATAGCTGTATCTAGGCATTGCCAAAGAACTCCTCAGTGATGTTTTGGGCTAAGACGATTGATATTCAACAATCATAACAAATTTCCTTGGCGCTGGGTATGGCTACAGTGCTTTTAAATCCATACTTGATCAAATGTTGTATTTATATCAAGGGCAGTTACCCTCACAATGTGCTTGAATGGTAGTTCTGTTTTGGGCACTACATGCCTCAACATGCTTTTTTGCAGTAGATTGTTATGATGCGCTAGAGGATCCTGGATGCACAAGTACTGGAAGTATTTATTGGGAAATTTGCTAGGTAGTTAATAAGTAAACATGACCTGCTTGATGGAGAAGTTGGTTAATAAGGACCTGTATGTACCACTTTGAATCCACTGTCAGAAGAAAACACAAAGCAAGTTATTCGAATAGGGCGACGAAGGCTCACTAGCACCTTGGGATCAGCATGAGTGTTATTCCAGGTTGAAATATTAATTGATCCTCTTATAGATTCCCATTAGAGAAATTTGTGGTGGAAGAAAAACATGCAGTGGAACTTCAGGTTGGTACATCGTCATGCGGTGCTGTAGATTTGAAACATGAGTTGAGGCAGCTATTTAAGAGAAATCCTGTTCTAGACAATGGTACCCTAGACAAGCATAAGTCCACAAACACAAAAAACAACTTACAGCTGCAAAGAAATGGCCTCTCTGTGCCTGTTTAATCTTGAAGCGGTTCACTTTTTGATGTATCCTTTTGTCTTTCATTAACTGTGCTTCTGTGGCCCATTCACAATGCAGGTATGAGCTAGAAATGATAAATTAAAGTCAATACGACAAATATGTCATTAGACTTTTTATCTTCACGCACACTGGACTCAACTTAGCTTCACTGATGTGTTCAACTGAGTACTAATTCTCAGTAAAATCTACAATAGTGCACCAGTGTACTTTTACACCTATTATCCATAGCTCATACAGAGTCTTGAACATCAAGTAGTCAAAGCTAACCATCAAGCAACATTTAACAATTAAATAACATTTTTTCATGCTCTGCATGCACAGCACCACTTTATGTATACAGAGGCAGCACACTGATTTGCTGAATAGTTGGGGATTTCCTTTGCAAAGCATTACTTCTGGAAACAAACCTATTTCAATATCAAATTACATTGTACTTAAATAAGCCCATAAGCCACAGGAACAGGAGTCACCTACGCGACCCATTGAGCTTGCCCCACCATCCAAATGAAATTATGGCTAATTTGATCATTTTCAACTCCACTTTCCTGCCTTTTTCCTATTATCCATGATTCCCTAACTGATTACAAATCTGTCTCTCTCAGCTTGGAATATCTTTAGCAATATAGCCTAGACAGTTTGCTGTGGTAAAGAGTTCCACAAGTACACTAATCTCTGAAAACAAATTTCCCAATTTTATCAAATAGGTGATTTCTTACTCTGAACTGAATTCTTGTTCTAGGCTCTCCCACAAGGGGAAACATTGTTCAATGTCTCTGAAATCTTATGTATTCTCCAAAGGTCTTTCACTCCTCTGAATTCCAATGACTATAAGTCCAACCTACTTGACATGTATTCATAATAATATACCTCCATACTCAAATTCAACTCAGCAAGCCTCATCTAGGCTGCCTTGAAAACCAGTATTTTCTTTTCTTTTAAGGTAACCAAAACTGTTTACAATGTTCTAGGAATGGACTGACTACTGCCTTGAATAGCGTTAGTAAGGTCTTTCTATTTTTATATCCCATCCCTCCCTTTGAAATAGACGTCAATATGACATTTGCTTTCCATATAACTGACTGATCTTGAATGCGAGACTTTTGTGATTCATGCATAACAACCCTCAAATCCCTCATGCTCCAGTTTTCAGCAGTCTTTCCAGAATGCTAAGAAACATTCAGCTTTTCTATCCTTTCAGCAAAAGTAGATAAACTTTCATTTTCCCACATTATATTCCACGCACCATGTTTTCGTCCACACATTAACTCTGTCTATATCCCTCTATGGACTTTGTACAATTCTCACTACTTGCTTTCCTGTCTGCATTTGGGTCATCCAAAAACTTGGAGAGAGCACTTTCACTTCCATCAGCCAAGTAGCTAATATATATTGTAAATAATTATGGTCCCAGCACTGAACCCTGTGGTACCCCAGTAGTTATAAGTTGCCATCCTGAAAATACTCCTTTTTATCCCAACTCTGTCCTCCAACAGTTCGCCAATCCTCCATCCATGCTAATATACTATATCCTACACCTACATCCTACTATGACGGTTTCCTCTTCCTTTTTACCTATTTTGCTAGTTATTACTGAAATAACTCAAATTTATGTTGTATGAAAACCCCGATGGTTTTTAACAAAATGAAAATGTATTCAAGATATCTGACATATCTAATTTCTGATCCAGCCATTAATCATTGTTAGATAAAAGTCATGGCATTTATACTGTATTGCTGTGAATCACAGAATTATACACATTAAAGAGGCCATTTGGCCCATTATTGCTTTATGAAAGTGCTGTTCAATTAATCACAGTTCCCACAGATCTGCAAGTCTTTTTCTACTTTTGCTTATTATTGTCAATTTCTTATTGAAAATGTTTATTAATTCCAATTTGCTTTCAGGCAATGCATTCTAGATCATAACTGTATTAAAATAAAATAATTCATAGCCATCCTTCTTTGCTACGTTTGTGTTTAGTTAAATATAGTGAAAGATATGCTTACAGGAATGCAAATCAACATTAACTGCAATATCTACAAGGTTAAACTTGGTAATCTGTGGCATTAGTTTAAAAAAATGAAACTTGAGAATAACAGAATTCATAGTTCCCAGATAACCAATTTGGAACATAGCATTTTTATTACGAAAGTACAATTCTGTATTTGTCATCATCTGGTTCAATAATTGGAGTAAATTTTGAAGTGAGTTATTTCGATAACTTCTTCTTAACAATAACAGATTGAATTGAAAGAATTGATTGGAAGCTTGCTCACGCACTTTCACTGATTCCATTTTAATAGCTAACTTCTAAAATAATCTAATAATGTCCCAGGAAGCCTGGTAACCTAATATCCACTCAAAACCATCTATTTGACTTTCTCAAATGAGGTTATTTACCATCTTATTCCTATTTGTTTTGTAAACACATTTTGCAAAATAATTTTGTGCAATCATTAGATGGTAACATGCATGGGTGGCTTGTTGGCTCAGTGGTTAGCACTGCTGCCTCAGAGTACCAGGGACCCAGTTCGATTCCAGCCTTGGGTGACTGCCCGTGGGGAGTTTATATATTCTCTCCACGTCTGCATCAGTTTCCTCTGGATGCTCCGGTATCCTCCCTCAGTTCAAAGATGTGCAAGTTAGGTGAATTGGCCATGCTAAAGTGCCCATTGTATTCTTGGATGTGTAGGTTAGGTGCATTATTCAGGGGAAATATAAAGTAAAAGGGTAGGGGAATGGGTCTGGGTGGGATACTCTTCAAAGGGTCGGTGGGGACTTGTCGGGCCAAATGGCCTGTTTCCACACTGTAGGGATTCTATGATACTAAATTTGGATTCTAAGTTGACATTTTCATAATGTGATTGAAGTTTGCATATTAAAATATAATTGAATATTAAATGTCCATTGCCTTTAACACTAAAAAGGAACATAACAGCTTAAAAATGAATTTACTTACTAATTTTTGTATTTCACAAAGAACTCCTCAACATCAGCCATATGTCCCATTGCTACCTAAACAAAGAAGCCTTCTGATTAACATTACTGGTAAAATGTACATTACAAATAAAAGAGGCATTTTGGAAGAAACGTCATCAAATTTCAAACCATCCTGAAAGAAAATCCCACTGTTAGTAAAATTTCACCAGATATTGCTCATGCCCAACAACTGGGGTCATTCTTATCAATTAGCTGACTTGATCCAAGCAATTATCTGGTAATATAGCATTTGTCAGTAGTTGATATTAGCTCAATAAATTACACAAGCCCTCGTGTTTTCACGGTCTGTGGATGGTGGAATAATAACCACTAACAGATTGAACAATTGATATTAAGCTCTAAAACAGCATTATCAAAAGTAAACATCAGTAGAAATTTACTGAATACAAAATAAAAATGCCTGACGCTTTGATATGTACCCTATACTATTAGCGTTAATAATATCAACTTATTTAAGCTTATTTAATAAAATCGGTGTTGTTCATCTCAATCAATCCAGACAAATTGGAGAGTTCTATTAAGCCACCAAAAAATCTTTTCTATTTGCCAAATTCTTTTCCAAACAACAACTAAACATGATCATACAAAACACTCTGCCAGTTCTGTCAATCACGTAATGTCACTCAGCACAAGCATGTTCAGCACAAACTAATTAACAATTTAAACTGAATTCCTTTACTTCTACCTCGACTGACTAATTTGCTGTCAAAGCAATCAGCTGAAGGAGTTTCAAACTTAGATTTTTGGATAAATACTCTGAGCTTAGTGAAACATGTGAATTCTAAGTAGTTAATTTTCTAAGGGAATCCATCCCTCTTTTAAAAGAGGTCAGCATTTTCTATTGCATCGAAATATCTACACAAAATACTAATAAACTCCTAATAAACCTGAGGATTTCAGTCACATGTCCAAGAATGAAATTAATACAGGAGAATGATGTAACACCAAAAAACTAGATTTCCAGAACCAATTGCCTTCCCACCATGGATTCTGAACAACTTCACTCAGTTCCATCTTGAAGCATCACATATCTGCCTACATGACCTCTCCATTCCAATGGTTACACCAATGACTTTCAAAATCAATCCATTTTTAGCTTTCCTATAATCTCAATTCTTCAGTGTTACTCAGACATTGCTATTTGCGCCTTTCTAGCCGTTTTTTAGGCACTTCAATTAAAATAAATTTAAAACTTTGTAATTTCAATTTATAATATTAAAATGCAAATATATACTTTGGACATGGGTTGGCTAATAAAAAAGTTATTACAGGTCAGGAATGCTTTATCTGAAAAGCTCAGGACCGACTGTTTTTCAGATGATGGGTATTTTCAGTTTTCGGATGTAGTTACCTTGCTCTCTAGGGTCTTTTCATTAAAGATCTCACAACCAAAAGCAAAATCTTAATTCAACATTTGAAGCCATATCCTAGCCTGTGGGGGAATTGCTTCACACTGTCTTTATCAAAGATCTGGTGCTTTCTTTCCCATCAAAGAAATGTTTCTTTCCCATCATCTCTGCACTGACTATTCTTTTGTCTCCATTTACTGCACTTACCACTTAGGTTCATCTAGGCTCTTTGAAATGAAGGCATCGCTTGGCCCAAGTGGACCTAAAAGCAATGCATTTTCCAAAGGGTCCTAACAGACCCAAAGAGACCTGTAGACATGCTGAGTTCATGTCCTTGGGAAAATAAAAGTTGGCTTTTATGTGTCTGTTCAGACTAAATGAAGTTCTTCTGCCCAAAGGACCTGGACTCAATGTGTCTACAAGTCTGTCCAGTTCCACTTTTGAGAAGACATTTGGTTCTTCAGTTTTTTGGAAATGCAGATAAAGGATACCTGACCTTATAACTGGTTATTAAACACAACTTCCAACAGATTAGCATATTTCAAGTTGTGGAGGAGATTACAAATATACAAAATCCCCCACAATGAAAAGGAAACACTGGTTCAAAATTACTTATTTTATTAAGTAGTCCATGTAAATTCAAAATTATCTGCCACAAGTTGCCACAAATGTTAATTTGTAGGGGGAAAACTGACCAATTATCTAATCTAGAAAAAGAAACTTCATCCTGTTTCTCTAAAATAAGTTCTTGTCACTAAGCACTGGATATACTAAATTCTCTCCTTGGGAGCCCTCCATAGATGAAATGTTTCAATGCCCTTCGGGACAAAGATAAGTTTATCCATTTTTAAAGAGGGGAGAAAGGATTTTAACAGAAATGTTTTCCCCTAAATAAACAGATCTCAAATCCGTAAGATTCTGATCTTCACATCCCTTAACAGACATATCTCCCAAAATTATTGTGTCATCTTATTGAAACTTGAAACTTCCACACCATCCTGAGTGTTTTATTCAGCTTATACGATACATCCTACAACACATTTGTTTTAGTTTCTCTCACTTTTGCCAACTTGTGATAATTTGCCCCTTCCTTCATATCATTAATAATGACTCTAGAACAATCCTTCCAGCATCTTGCTAGTAACTTTTTCCCTGCTGTTGCTTATCTTTAAACCATCACCTTCACCATTCACTGAATAAATCAGTTAATTTTAAAAGTTTCCCATCTAATATAATATTAATTGAGGACTTAAAACTAAATATTTAAGGTGACAATTTTAAAAATAAACTGATATAGACAGCAAAATATAAACAACTGGCAGCTAACATAAATCTTTTTTCTTGTTCTGTTTAACATTTCAAAATTGGTTTCAAGGTTTTCCTCTGGAAGAAATGTTGGAGACTAACTAATCTATAAAATATTTACAAGACTAGCCATATTTAATTTTCAAAAGATTATAAATATAAAAGATTACAAAATAACTCTGATGTGATTAATGACTATGAATTCATACAGACAGATGCCATTAGAACAATTACTGAGGTTGTAGCTTGCTATCCATATTATAGCAATTTTACCCATTCGCCAGGAGGGAAGAAAGGACTTTAGCAGAACAAAACACTTTGCACTAATAATCATTCAAATTTTACATCTCCAAAGTCAATAGAGTTAAGAAAATTTGGAAATCTAAATCAGGATCATTTCAACTACAAATGGTAATTTTGGATGAGTCTCAACCTTTAATGAAGATAAAAGGACTTAACAAAGTGAGCTCTAATGGTTATAGCACTTGAAGACTTTAGGAAAAAAAAATGAATACTTTTATTTAGAAAGTAGACAAAGTAGGTAAAAATGTATCATTACCATATTAAAAAGCATCTCACCTCCTTTTTCACTAATCTTGAAGCCATAACTTTGTCTACAATTGCAGCATCTTCTTCACTAGGATTTTCCTAAGGAAAAGATGCCAATTTTAAAGATCGTGAAACAAGGCATGATATTTCATATTCTCATGTACAAATGGATTGAGAAATTTTTCATGAATTTATAAATACAACTATAAATCTTACAAAAATGTTAATGAATGGCAGGTTAAAATTGATATTCTGCATTTGTAACAATTATACTTTCATGATACACCTAATATTTCCAGTCAGATCAAAACATGAAAGATAAAAGATTTTACTCCAATGCAAAAGTTTGTGGGGACAAGTTCAAGAACATTATATCACAGGCATAGATCTAACTGTTACAGCTGTGTCATTACTGTTGAAATAGTATATGTATTTGGTTGTATTGTGTTCTGAAAGGAAACAAACATTTTCACCTGAAGAACATACTGAAAGAAATGGTTAAGAATTAAGGCAAACCTGACCTTATAAAATTGACTTTTGAATTGACTTTTCTCAAAAGCTTACAAGGAAGAAGATTGAAAATATAAAACCATAAATGAAAGCCACAATATTGCAATGTGCAGAAAGCATATTTTTCTGCAGATACTGCAAAAAGCACTGAAAATTTCTATCAACTTGCTCTGAATAACCAGGATAATTATCAATCCATTATAACTAATGTCACTTTAATAAAATGCTCAACACTGAATAAATAGGCTAATTATAACACACTAATTATAACTATAAATTAGAACAACATTTTGTTGTACTGCCCACAAATTTCTCAGTCATTAGATTTTTGCTATGTTTAATACAAATGGTCTCTCACCACAAATAATTGCACAGGTTGTTCAGCAGGCAGAACAGCACCAGTCTTGACTTTTCCTTTAGCAGTTAACCCATCATCATCATCTGAAATCTTCATTCCAGTGTCTTCATTATATTTCTTTCTTTTCACTTGTCTGTTTGATCGTCTCTTCTGCAAAATTAATTATGACCTTAAAATTACCATTACTTTACTCCCACATGTACACACAATTATGACCTTTTCTATTATTTTAGAAAAAGATAATTTGTTTTTAAAGGTAATAATTGTATAATTGGTCTTGTATTTATCTACACTCATTTGAAAGTCAAATTAAAGCAAAATGAAACAATCTTCACTGCATAATTCAGTTGGCATCAAGAACTTGACCATTATAGCTTTATCCCTTTGCTCAACTGTTTTCCTTTCTTTTGGCTCTACTTTCTTTCGGCTCTACTTTCTTTCTCTATTACATATTTACCACATTCAATCAACCAGTTACTCCAGGCTGTGTCCTTTCTCCTGTCTCTTCCCTCTTTCACTCTTCTTTGCTGTCTTTCTAATATTGACCTTCAACCTCTTTTTTGCTTTCTTCTTCACTTCCTCATGTTTACCTTCTACTCACCCACCATCACCCAGCCATAGTACTTGTTCCTCCTTTCTTTCCATTAGCGACAAACGCTTTCCCTACCTTGACCACCATATCAATTTGATTCATTATTTCAAAGAACAGTTTTGCTCCCTTCAGTATTGGATATTAAAACCTTACCTGACATCCAGAAATGGATTCTTTCTTGATTGATGGTGCGGGAATCTGTTCAGTATCTGAGCCCTCTTCTGACGATTCATTCTTCCTTTTTTTCCCAAGTGTTATTATGATTTTGCTGTTGAAACAATTTTCAATGAATTAGGATCCACCATAATATGTAGCTGTGACCTCAAAATGGGTTAACTCACAAAGACAAGCTGAAAATATCAAATTGCACAATATTTAATTGCAAAATATTGTCCAGGTCAGGAGTGAAGGACTGCTTAATTTGTGCACTCAGGAACAGATGTCAGTGTTAGAATATGGCAATATTTTCAATCTGTAGACAACGTAGGCAAGTTTTAGAAGTGCCTTACTCCCTTCTGTTGTTATCGCCAGCTCAGGTTTGAGATTATACCATTAATCACAACACCTCAGTGCACCATTTTGCTGGCCCATTGATCTTAGTAGTTATAGAGTGAAAAAGCATGGCAACAGAACCTTCGGTCCAACTCATTCTTGTTGACCGCGTTTCTAAAATAAATTAGCCCCACTTGTTTGCTTTTGGCTCATATCTCTCTAAACCTTTCCCATTCACGTACCTATCAAAATGTTTTTTTAAATGTTCTAACTGTACCTGCATCCACCACTTCTTCTGGCTGTTCATTGCATCTACAAACTACCTTCTGTTAAAAAAAAGTTGCCCCCTATGCTCTTTTTAAATTTTTCTCCTCTCACCTTAAAAATATGCCCCCTAGTTTTGAACTCCTCATCCGAGGGAAAAGAGCCTTGCTATTCACCTTAGTTATGCCCCTCATTATTTTATAAACCTCTACAAGGTCACCCCTCAAACTCCTACAGCTAGTGAAAACACAGTCTCAGTGATTTGAATTACTGCGAATTAACACTAAAGCAACTTCTCATTATGGATTTATTTCCACCAGGAACAACATTAATAGGTTGAAATTTTATTACTTGGAAGCAACGTAACAATTCAGACCCTACTTATATTGACACCAGGGCTGTCTTAATTGAGCAAGATCAAATGCCACGGTTACAGTAACCAGATAAAATAGAAATTAGTCTCGGAAGGTAGTGTTATACAAGCAATGGTGAATTAGTGAGTCTGACATTCTGTATAACAGCATTTCCATTGGACACTGTCAAAACAAGCTTTACCCTGATGTCTAGTCTATGTTTAGTATTTCCATTTTCCTCCCCTTCTGAGTGTGAAAAGGTTTAACTCATTGTTAGGATACAAATCAAACATCTGTATCTCACTGATATGGTCAGGGGGTGAAATTTTCAGCACAAAGTAAAGCTTTAACTGGAGCTGATGTACATGGTCACCAACTTCGTCATTTCTGATACAGCATGTTTGTCCAATTCCCTGGGCACACAGAAGGCATATTACAGACTGGACTTCTCAGGAGCTGACTGCAGTGGGCTTGTCATAATGGACTGGGAAGGCAGTATCACTACATTGCACTCAATAGTATCACTCACAAACTAGTTTACATTGCACACGGGCTTGGAGATGATGCCTGTATTGGGGTGAATTTGCTTCAATAATTTGTCTCTTATTTATATCTTTCCCTTTTCTTACTGCCCTCCATTGGCATTCTTCTCTGGCTTGGTGCCTTCTTATACACTTACACATGTAAAGTTAAAATGCAGAGATTGAATCTGGCACTTTAAGCTGACTTCCTTCCATATATATAAGAACAATATTCCTGGCTAATGAATCAGTAGTTAGGTTGGGACTTCAGCAGTGATTATGAGCTTGGTCTCCAAGTCACTAACGTAAAATCAAAATGGGTGTCATCAAACACCTCACTGTGCACAACAGATTTTTGCTTTGGTTAAGCCAAATATAAAAATGAGCTTAATGCCATGGAACGAGTTCCAGGAAAATGTACTATAACATTTTTTAAAGCATTTTTGAAGAAATATCAAGGATATGACTGTCTTTTGGTGATGGAAGGTCTTCAATATTTAAGAACAGCCTGCATGCTGTAGTCAAAAACTGCACTATTATGAAGTAAAACAAAACAACAATTTCCACAGTTTACATAGGTGCAGTTAAGTGAAGATCTGAGGAATCTGCCACCTAAGTTAACCACTTCCTCTACAAGCAATGCTGTAACAGCACGTTGCTGATAGACTCGTCGAGGAAATCCATCAAGGATGGGACACTCACCACTAAAACAGCAGGAAATGTTCAGATTGTTCCATTCACGTGTAATTGAAATTTGAAGGGCACTATAAACTCACTTAAAACCAGGTAACTTCACCAGAGCAGAATTCTGTCTCAATTGTGTAACCCTAATTTTTTCAGAATTTATTTGTTGCAGATTTAAAAAGAATACCAATATATATTCTCGGCTCTTCACCATTCTTTCATAACATCCTTCTTTCCATTTTATTTCATTTTCTGTTTTACACTGTCTCTCTCCATGAGAATTCTACAGTCTGACTGGTTCAACAGCCACACTATTTATTTCCCTATTGTACATGCCATTTAGTTTTTTAGGTGCTAGGCTGGACTAGACACCTAATGACAACACATACAGGCTATGATCTTTTTAGATTTACCAAATGTGTGCCAGGTGTCTGGAAGCTCATTAACAACCCACCTTTGATTCAGAATTTTGAATCAATATCCTCTACATCTAGATCTATCTGACAACAGTTAGTTTCTCCACACCTGCCCCTTCCAAACCTCTGATAATTTTGACTGCTAATAAATCTCTTTTTTATATTGTCTTCTCCAAGAACAGTCCCACCTTTTCCAACCTCCATACATAATTGAATTCCCTTCGGATCTGCGTCACTGAAGACATTCTTCAGTATTTACTCTACATTCTCTCTAAAGCCTTCATGTCTTTAGACCATGTCTGGGTGCAATACTGCAATTAAGGTTGGATCAGAGTTTTACAAAGGTTTGTCATAACTTCCTTGCTTTTGTACTTTATACTACTATTTATAAAACCTAACAACATAACATGCTTAAATCAACTATTTCCTCAACCTTTAGCAATATATGCACATATCTGCTACCCGTCTGTGCATTCTATCGTTCCCCAGTGTAATGATGACGTTTATCACGAATCTTAGATGTCAAATATTGTATTTGCAAGGCTATAGCCAGAATGTGGCAATTATTTGATGTAATTAAAGGGTACATTGTTCAGTTTTAAAAGGTTAGTTAGCAGTTTGTTAAGCTGGTCACCAGACATACGCAGGACAACACAGCAATTGTGGCTAGTTGTAAAAAAATATGCATTTCTTCTCAGAATGTAGACAAGGTAAAGTGATAGATATGCAGACTCTTCCAAGAAATGGGAAAACTAACCGCCGTGTGGGCGGCACAGTGGCACAGCGGTTAGCACTGCTGCCTCACAGTGCCCGAGACCCGGGTTCAATTCCTGACTCAGCGACTGACTGTGTGGAGTTTGCACGTTCTCCCCGTGTCAGCGTGGGTTTCCTCCGGGTGCTCCGGTTTCCTCCCACAGTCCAAAGATGTGCGGGTCAGGTGAATTGGCCATGCTAAATTGCCCATAGTGTTAGGTAAGGGGTAAATGCAGGGGTATGGGTGGGTTTCGCTTCGGTGGGTCGGTGTGGACTTGTTGGGCCGAAGGGCCTGTTTCCACACTGTAAATCTAATCTAATCTAATCTAATCTAACCTCTCCATAAATCCTAGAATACACTTTTGCAGAGGAAGGAAAAAGTTGAGTCCAATAAGAACACAAACAATCCGTTCATATAAAAAGATAAATGACCCAAGCCAAGAGGACCAGAGGGGCTTTGCAATCTCAATACCATGTTAACAATATATATCAGTAACATACCAACCTTATAGTTTTAATTGTTTACATTTGCCCAACAGAAGTCCAATCTCACTTGTTCAAACTGTAATTGTTTCTAACCAAATATAAGTTATTTTAAAAAGTTACAAAAGGCAAAGTGACACAGTAGGATTTGTTCAGACACATTTTGTATATATTTTTGAGCAAAATGTTGCAAAGTGTTGAGCCTAGTCACAGCCTGATTTAGAACTAGTTGACTGAAATGAATAGATGATCTTGTAGTCACCAATGTTATCCTTTGCCCCAACAAAAAGATTCACAAACAGTGAAATAAACACAAAGTTTTGATTCAAATTTAAAATATTTCCTGATTGTTTACATCAACTTCTGTCATCCAAATTCCCTCTCTGCGCTCTGATTTTAAGGACTAAGAACATAGATACTTCCTGGAACTCTTTGACAAAGAATGCAGTACATATTTTAGACTTCTTATACTGTAGTTTTCTTCCTTTGTTCTGTTCAAGTTATATTATTCAATAATGTAACAGCTGAGGCATTTTCTACTTTAAGTGATCTCTTATCTAAGAATTTTTAAAATGTTAAGCAGCTATATAATTTAGCATTCAGCTAGTTTATGAAAGTGATCAAAACTGCATTGTGCCACCCTGTAAACATTGTTAGTGAAAACGTAAAGATAGCCTGGTGAACAAAACAATGGGGATTTATCCATTAGTCTGAAAGGGATTATAAGTCTGGATGTAGGTTTGCTCGCTGAGTTGGAAGGTTCATTTTCAGACATTTCATCATCATACTAGGTAGCATCTTCAGTGAACCTCTGGACAAAGCAGTGCTGATGATTCCAGCTTTCTAATTATATATTTGGTTTTTTTGGATTGATGATGTCATTTCCTGTAGTGATGTCATTTCCTGCTCCCCCATACCTTTGATTATTGTCTATGTAGGTTCTTTCAAGTTCATTAGCTGTTGTTTTAGTGTGAAGAATGGGTACCCAACGAACAGTCCGCTGATTTCTCAGCAACAAACCCAAACAAGCAGACAAAATGAGTCGAGAAACCCTAGCCACTCTCCCCTACATCAAAGACATTTCAGAAATGACTGCCAGACTACTCAGACCCCTTGGCATCATGGTAGCCCACAAATCCATCAACACACGAAAACGGCAGCTAATGAACTTGAATGATCCTACACAGACAACAAGCAAAACTAATGTAATTTACAAAATACCATGCAAGAACTGTAACAAACACTACCTTGGGCAAAGACAAATTAGCCACCAGGATACATGAACATCAACTAACCACAAAACGACATGACCCTCTCTCAATAGTATCCTTACATACAGATAAGGAAGGTCACCACTTCAACTGGGACAACACATCCATCCTAGGACAAGCCAAACAGAGACATGCACGAGAAATCCCAGAAGGATGGCATTCCAACCGGAACTCTATCAACAAACACATTGACTTGGACCCCATTTACCACCGCACCCCCCCCCCACCCCCCTGTCTCCAAATGACCGACCTCCTGTTCTCTCTCTTTCCCCACAATTTCCCTGGAGTTCTACAGAGGAGTGCACCCTAAACCCCACCTTCCCCAGATAATCTCTCCAACATTGTCCTGTACAGGGTAAACATGGAACCTGTCAAAAGCTGCAGTAAAAAGTTGTGTGCATGGGGTTATGGCTGTGTGCGCACATGGCACACTATTTGGAGACTTTCCCTACAAAGGCAACATCAGCAGCAGTCTTGTTGTTGGTGTACAGTCCGGCTGTCCTGGAGAGGGGGGCAGTCACATGGGGCACGTGGGGTGGGGGGTGGGGAAGGGTGGAAAAGAGCGCAGTGGTGGGGGATGGGGCGGTGGATCGCGTAGACTGTGCGGTTGCATTCTCCTGAATGGGAAGCAGACTTTAAAAACTCTGACCCCTAGAGGAAAGGCATTTAAATCGATTAACCAAATAATCAATTATCAGAACGAAATAGTGCCCACCCATTTCATTCGAATAATCAAGGTTCCCCTGTAATTCTGAAAGTAGCTAGAAGACTCAAATTGTATGACATGGCCAAACGTCAAAAATAATGCAGTAGATTTCATCTTAAGAATGTCAGGCTACAATCGATGTTAAATTGTGGCTGCATCTTTTCTTTCCACTAACAAATGGAAAATTAGGCTAAGTCCACAATTAGAAGTGAAAATTATTATCTAATTTCCCACTGGTTATCTTCTTAGTTAATAATCAAAACCACTAAACTTTGTCCTGCCTTTAATGGCCCTTCTGAAATTTCACCCACACTTTTGTTTAAGTCACCTTTTTTGCTTAACATTATGGAAATGCGCAATTAGATTATTAACGCTTATTTTCCCCAAATTCTGGGAGGAAATAGAGGGTACCAGAGGTGGTCCACCACATTATACACAGTTTCAGAGACTGACTAGACAGTATTTATGACTAAATCCAGAAAGACCTTTGAATTATGAACATACTTGCTTCTATTTCGTTTCCTCCAATAGCGGCAATTAATACAAATTGATTCTGAAACAAAATCACTTTTTTTCCATATTCAACAGCATTACATGTTTCCTCATTGCTTTAGTATAATTTATGCTATACATTTTAGACCAGCACACTCTGGAACAGTTTGTAAGCTCATAAAGAGAATCCAAAAGACATTTAACACAATGGTAACAGGAATGCAGGACTTCAGTTACATGGAAAGTAACTAGGAGAATCAGGGGCAATCTCCTTATAGCATAGAAGATTAAGGGAAATTTAACAGAAGTATTCAAAACCAAAACTAAAAAGAGCAACTGTTTCATAATGTCAGAATGGTTGATAACTAGTAGACAGATTTAAGACAGTTGCCAAAAGAAACAGTGGCAAAATGAGGAGGAATTCATTTTCTGCTGCAAATTACAATGATCAGGAATGCATTTCCTGCAACTATTGTGTCTGAAATTAGTCTGGTATGTATTGCAAGACTTACGAGTCCAAGACGTACAGCACAGAAACAGATCCTTCGGTCCAACTCGTCCATGCCGACCAGATATCTCAACCCAACCTAGTCCCACCTGCCAATATTCAGCCCATATCCCTCAAAACCCTTCCTACTCATGTACCCATCCAGATGCCTTTTAAATGCTGCAACTGTACTAGCCTCCACCACTTCCTCTGGCAGCTCATTCCAGGTTGCCCCTTAGGTCTCTTTTGTAACTTTCCCCTCTAACCCTATACCTACGCCCTCTAGTTCTGGACTCCTCCACCCCAGGGAAAAAAAACTCTATTTATCCGATCCATGCCCCTCATGATTTTATAAATCTCTATAAGGTCGCCCCTCAGCCTCCAACGTTCCAGGGAAAACAGCCCTAGCCTATTCAACCTCTCCCTATAGCTCAAATCCTCCAACCCTGGCAACATCCTTGTACATCTTTTCTGAACCTTTCAAGTTTCACAACATCTTTCCGATAGGAAGGAGATCAGCATTGCCTGCAATATTCCAACAGCGGTCCTCTACAGCCGCAACATGAGCTCCCAACTCCTGTATTCAATACTCTGACCAATAAAGGAAAGCATGCCAAACACCTTCTTCACTATCTTATCTACCTGTGACTCCACTTTCAGGGAGCTATGAACCTGCACTCCAAGGTCTCTTTGTTCAGCACACTCCCTTGGACTTTGGCATTAAGTGTACAAATCCTGCTAAGATTTGTTTTCCCAAAATGCAGCAGCTCGTATTTATCTAAATTAAACTCCATCTGCCACTTCTCAGCCCATTGGCCCATCTGATCAAGATCCTGTTGTAATCTGAGGTAACCTTCTTCGCTGTCCACTACACCTCCAATTTTGGTGTCATCTGCAAACTTACTAACTATACCTCTTATGCTCACATCCAAAGCATTTATATAAATGATGAAAAGTAGTGCACCCAGCACTGATCTACTGGTCACAGCCTCCAGTCTGAAAAGCAACCCTCCACCACCACCTTCTGTCTTCCACTTTTGTATCCAAATGGCTTCCTTGGATGTAAATCTATAGCAAAAAACTAGCCACTGGAGCAGCTGGTGAGAGTAGCCTTTCACTGGGGTGGCAGGCAAATGATCTGATGATGTGGTTAAGGTACATTGTTTTGGCATAGTAATGCAAAATTTTCTTTGCTATTTACAATTCTGTACTTGACCTTTGAAGTTGATCCTGGGTGTCAAAAGCATTTTACGTTCCTTGCTATTAATGCCCTTAATTTTGATAATTGAAAAAATTTAGCAGAAATTGCAGCAGAAAAATAAAAAATCTTTAAAAAGAAATTGGAAAAATACTTGGAAGGAAAAGTTTGCAGGACTATGAAACTAAACAGAGTTTTCAAAAGAATCTGTACCAACACAATGGGGTTGAGTGGTCTCCTTATATCATTATATGATACTTTACAATGCACATAACCACTTGAAAGCACAGGTTCAGCATTTGGGCTTGAAAATCCTGTGTTATTTTAAATGACATTACAGGTTATAGAAAACCACCAAACAAGGCAATAGTGAAAATATAGTATTTCACCATTTCTATTTTGTAACATCATATCAACTTTCAAAATATTTGCACAACTGAAAAGTTAATGCTTAAAGACATGAACTTAACTAGTTTTGTACTTTTGAGAGAGGATCAACTTACTTTATTTTTGTTCTATCCTTTGGTTTAGAACATAAACCAGTTCTAGATTTTTTTGACTCTTTATCTTTTTGTTTCGTTTTGCACTTGTTAGATTTCCTTTCCTCCTTTCGAGCAGACCCAGTGGATAAACAGGTTGGGTTTACCACTCGGGGAATATTCTGTTCCCCACGTGCCTTTGCCTTCGCAATTGCTTCCGATATGATGCGATTAGCTTTTTCTTGCTTGTTCTGCATTTCCTTCTTTTTTAGTTGTTTGCTTCCAGTCATCAGCTGTGCATTCTGTAATTTGACAATTTGTGTTGTTTGTGGACGAGAACTATCAACGGTGGTCTGAGAGGAAGGGGGCTGAAAATAAAATGCAGATATGAGTCAGAACAATATCGAACAAAACTGTTACTGGAAAGTAAAATATGTACTCAAATGGAAATTAAATTGAGATTGAAAACAGGGGAAAGATAAAATATACAGATTTCAAAAAATAACAGTACTGTTTATCCCTTTTCTAGATACAAGGTCAACAGAACAAAAGGTATGTGTCATTAAAATTATTAAACTTAATGATCAGTTTTACAAAGAATTTTCAACATCTGTAGGAGTACAAATACACAGCTAAATACAGGAGGACTATCACTACTCAAGCATATCAATAAACATTTCCCAAGTCTATTAAAGTGAATCCAAGGGGAAGCGATAGCCTAATAGTATTACTGCTAGACTGTCAATCCAGAAACTCATCTAACCTTCCAGGAACCTGGATTTGAATTCTGCCATGGCAGATGGTGGAATTAAAATTCAATTAAAAATATCCGGAATTAAGAATCTACTGATTACCATAAAAACCATTGTCAATTGCTGGAAATATCCATCTGGCTCACTAATGCCTAACAACGAAGGAAGTCTGCCATCCTCTGGCTTACATACGACTCTCAGCTGCCCTCTGAAATGGCCTAGCAAGCCACTCAGCTGTATCAGTTGCTACGAAGTCTCAAGAAATGAAACCAGAGAGACTGGTTTAAAGGGATAAAATCTATTTATGTTTGAAAAAGAATGGGCTTATCAGTGATAGGCAACATGGTTTTGTGCGGAGGAGATCATGCCTTACCAACTTAGAGTTCTTTGAGGAAGTGACCAAGTTGATAGATGAAGGAAGGACTGTAGATGTCATATACATTGACTTTAGTAAGGTGTTTGATAAAGTTCCCCATGGTAAACTAATAGAGAAAGTGAAGTCACAAGGTGTGCAGGGTATTCTAGCGAGGTGGATAAAGAACTGGTTGAGCAACAGGATACAGAGGGTAGTAGTTGAAGCGAGTTTCTCGAAATGGAGAAAGGTGACCAGTGGTGTTCCACAGGGAACAGTGCTGGGGCCACTGCTGTTTGTGATATACATAAATGATCTGGAAGAGGGCATTGGTGGTCTGATCAGTAAATTTGCAGATGACAAAGATTTGTGGAGTAGCAGAAAGCATGGGGGACGGTCAAAGAATACAGGAGAATATAGATAGACTGGAGAGATTTTTTAAGATTAGATTAGATTACCTACAGTGTGGAAATGGGCCCTTCGGCCCAACAAGTCCCACCAAAGAGCAACCCATCCAGACCCATTCCCTACATTGACCCCTGACTAATGCGCCGAACACTACAGGCAATTTAGCATGGCCAATTCACCTGGCCTACACATCTTTGGATTGTGGGAGGAAACTGGTGCACCCGGAGGAATCCCATGCAGACACGGAGCGAATGTGCAAACTCCACAAAGACAGTTGCCCGAGACGGGAATTGAACCAGAGGTCCTGATGCTGAGGCAGCAGTGCTAACCACTGAGCCACCATGCTACCCCGAGTTGGGTGGAGAAGTGGCAGATGGAGTTCAATCCGGGCAAATATGAGGTGATGCATTTTGGGAAGTCTAGTTCTAGACCGAACTATATTGCAAATGGAGGAGCCTTGGGAAAAATTGATGAGCAGAGAGATCTGGGAGTTCAGGTCCATTGTAGCCTGAAGGTGGCTACACAGGTGGATGGAGTGGTCAAGAAGGCATATAGTATACTAGCCTTCATCGGATGGGGTATTGACCATAAGAGCTGGCAGATCATGTTAAAATTGTATAAGACATTGGCTTGGCCCCATTTAGAATACTGTGTACAGTTCTGGTCACCACATTACCAAAAGGACCTGGACGCTTTGGAGAGGGTGCGGAGAAGACTTAGGAGGGTGCTGTGCTAGCTATGATGAGAGGTTGAGTAGGTTAGGATTGTTTTCAGTAGAAAAAAGGAGATCATGGGGGGACCTGATTGAGGTCTACAAAGTCATCAAAGGTGTAGACAGTGTGGATAGAGATAAGTTTTTTCCCAGGATGAGGGATTCAATAACAAGAGGTCACACGTTCAGGGTGAGAGGTGAAAAGTTTAAGGGGGAATACACACGGAAAGTACATTACATAGAGATTGATAGGTGCCTGGAATGCGTTGCTAGCAGAGGTGGTAGAGGCAGGCATGGTAGATTGATTTAATGTGCATCTGGATAGATACATGAGTCGGTGGGGAGCAGAGGGATCCAGATCCTTAGGAAATGGTTGATAGGTTTAGACAGTGGATTTAGATCAGCACAGGCTTGGAGAGTTGAAGGGCCTGTTTCTATGTTTTAGACCATTTGCGTCAACACAGACACCAAGAAAGACAACCGCACAGACAGCCCTGCCCTAGTCAGGGAAAGGTTGGGCATAGTTATACTCTCAGAATCACACCTAACACACAATGTCCCAGAAACCAACATCATCATCCTTGGGTATATCCTGTTCTATTTGCAGGACAGATCCAGCAAAGTTGGCCGTGGTGGTATATAGTTGGGAGGGAGTTGCCTGGGACTGCTCAACATGGACTCCAGAGCACGAGGCTTTGGGTTAAAAACGAGCAAGCAAACCGCCTGCTAACTACCACAAACTGTCCTCCCTCAGCTGAATCAGTCCTCCATACTGAGTGGCACTCGGAGGAAACACAGAGTGGTAAGGGCACAAAACATACTCTGGGTGAGGGATTTCAATCCACCACCATGAGTGACTTGGCAGCAGGACAACTGATCGAGCTGATCAGGTGTGTGGCAGGTGGTGAGGGAACCAACACAAAGAAACATACTTGGCTTCATCCTGAGCAATCTGCCAACTGCATATGCATCTATCCATGACAGTATGGGTAATAATGACTATCACATAGTCCTTGAGAAGTAGTAGTCCTACTGTCATATTGAGAATACCCTCCATTGTGCTGGGTGGTAATGTGCTAAATTTGACAGACTTTGAACAGATCTAACAACTCAAACCTAGGCACCCATGAAGCACTGTGGGTCATCAACAGCAGAATTGTATTCCAGCACAATCAGCTATCTCTTGACTTTGCATATTCCACACTCAATCATTACCATCAAGCCAAGGGATCAACCCTGGATCCAATGGAGAGTGCAGGAAAACATGCCAGGAGCAGCCCAAGGCACACCTGAAGATGAGGTATCAACCTAGTGAAGCCAGCAAACAGGACTACTCACGTGCAATACAGCATAAGTGGCAACTGACAGACAGAGCCAAGCAATCTCTCAACCAATGGATCAGACCGAAACACAGCAGTCCTGTCATATCCAATCATGAATGGTGGAGGACAATCAAACAACTTACCGAGGCAGGTGACTTCACAAAAATCCTTGTTCCCTATGATGGAAAAGCTCAACTCATCAGTGCAAAAGAAAAGGCTGAAGCAGTTGTAGCAAGCTTCAGCCAGAAGTACCAAGCAGATGATCCATCACAACCTCCTCCAGTAGTCCCCAGCATCACAGGTAACAGTCTTCAGGCAATTCAACTCACTGCGCGTGATACCAAGAAATGGTTGCATGCACTGGATATACAAAGGGTATAGGCCCTGACAATATTTTGACAATAGTACTGCAAACTTGTACTCCAGAACTTGCTGCTTGTATAGCTAAGCTGTTCCAGTATAGAGGAACCTTGATTATCTGAACAAATGGGCAGGCACTATTTTGTTCAGATAATCGATTTTACCTAAAACAAGGGAAGCCATACGGATCTAACCCTGTGCTCTACTGGAGAATATGTTTAAATCTATAATTTTAATGAGTCTGCCATCTAAAACTAATCTTTGCAGTCTGCAAATTACAGGTTAAAATGAGAAGGAGTTGCCATCACATATATAATGTATCTCAAGTCCCAGCATTAAACAAGGTCCCAAACAGCTTCTATGATCACAAGAGCATTTGTCAGTTTCCGGGAGCTCAGTCTTGCGATAGAAAGCCAAAAGCACCACCTTGTGTATGCATTTATGTTCTTGGCCTTTTTTAAAAATCAACACCCTGGTAAAGTGACAGGAATACTGTAAAACACTTACTTTTGCAAAGGGCTGTGCAATGAACCTTACCTAAAAAAGTATCCAGTCACTGATGCTTGAGCTGCTTGTGTTTTTGTTTTGCCAGCGTTTTCACATATGTTCTTCAGTACAGATAAGTCGAATACACGTAACTCTTCGAAGAAACGCTTTTGAGGGACCTTGAAATCTGCTTTAGATAATCCGAAATTCGGATAATCGAGGTTTGGATAATCGAGGATCCTCTGTAGTCATGACACTTAGCATCTACCCTACACAGTGGAAAATGCCCAGGTGTGTAATGTAAACACAAAAAGCAGGACAAATCCAAGCCAGCCAATTTCTGCCCTATTGGTCTTCTCTTGAACATCAGTAAAGTGATAGAAGATGTTATCAACAATGCTATCAAGCAGCATCTGCTCAGTATTAATCTGCTCAGTGATGCCCCGTGTGGGATCCACTCAGCTCCTGATCTCATTACAACCTTAGTTCAAAGATGGACAAAAGAGCCAAATTTCTGAAGCGAGGTGAGAATGACTGCCCTGCACATCAATGATGCTTTCAGTCAAACATTGCAACAAGGAGTCCTAGCAAAACAAGGAATCAATGAATAAGCAGGGAGTGAACTTGCTGCTGGTTAGAATCATACCTGGCACATAGGAAGATAGTTGTGGGTGTGGAGTCAATCATTTCAGCTGCAGGAGTTCCTCAGGGTAATGTGCTCAGCCCAACCACTTCCAGTTGCTTCATCAATGACCTTCCCTCCATCATTAGGGCAGAAGTTGAGTTTCTGGTCAAAGGTCATTCCCAGGATATTGATAGAGTGGGATTCAGTGACAGTAACACATGAATGTCAAGGAATAGTGGCTACAAGAGCAGGTCAGAACCTAGGAATACTGCAGTGAGTAACTCGGCTCCTGACCTCCTGAAACCTTTTCACCATCTACAAGGCACAGTATAGGTTAGGTAGGATTCGGTCGGCGCAACATCGAGGGCCGAAGGGCCTGTACTGCGCTGTATCCTTCTATGTTCTATGTTCTATCAGGAGTGCTTTGGAATACACCCTATTTGTCTACATGGATGCAACTTCAACAACACTGAAGAAGCTTATGCCATCCAGCTCAAACCAGCCTACTTGCCTGGCATTGCATCCACAGGTGCACAGTAGCAGCAGTGTGCACCTATCTACAGGATATATGGCAGAAATTTAACAATGATCTTTAGACAGTATCTTCAAATGCGTGACCACGTTCATTGACAAAGACAGGAGCAGAAGATACATAGGGTCACCAACACCTTTGAGCTCCTTGCTCCCTCGCCCCCACCCCCCCCAGACTACTCACCATCCTGACTGAGAAATACACTGCTGTCCCTTCATTGTCACTGGGTCAAAATCCTGGAATGCCCTCCCGAAGGGTATTGTGGGTCAACCTCCAGCACATGGATTGCAACAGTTAAGACAGCAACTCACCATCACATTCTCCAGGGCAACTATGGATGGGCAATAAATGCTGGCCAGCCAACAACAATCCCACAACACACCCACCTTTATTTTGTAAGTCCACATGTATGGCTCTAGAACCTTGCGCATGCTCTATCAATAGGTTTGCCTGGTGTCAGCAGATATTGCCGTCAATAATAGACTCCAAGGCTCTGGAGATCAGAAACATGGATGCAGCTTCAGTGCTCGAGTAAAGCCGAGCTGCTTCCTGAAAATTTGGCAGCACATTTCTCATTTTATTGTAGCACGTGTGTTGAAAAACCACGACAGACTACACTGTAAATAGCTTTTTTGCTCCAGAAAGCAGTACATAATCCAGACAACCTGCTACAATCAAAAGTACATAGTTTTTGGGCTTAGATACAATGAGGGTTTTTTAATGCGATCTATAACCTGCCATTATTATATATTCCTCACAGTTGCCTTTTTCTATGTTAGGAGTCATTATCATAACAGGGAGCAAGCAAAAGAAGTCATTATGACTTCCACCAATGCTGTACCGTGAACAACGGGCAGGTGGTGTACTGGGGCAAGAAGTTTCCAACAGTTTTCCCACTTGTGAGCTGGAATATTATACCAGCCAAATGCAATCACAATGAGTAGATGAATTGGAAGAACATTGAAGGATAGAATTGAAACTGCCTCTGAAATGCACTGCTATTCTTATGTCAATTATTAGGCTCAGTAAAAATACAAACAACCACTGAATCCAAAATTGATGTCTAAAAAGAAAAATCAGTGACCCCTTAAGTAAACACTGCAAGTCATTTAGACACCTTCTATTTGGGCAAAGTTCCAAGTACAGAATGCAAATTTAGTGAAACAACTCAAATCTATGCAGATTTTTAAAACCTACATTGGTCATTGCATACCATAATAAGGGAATATTTCCTCTATTTGTTACTTTCAGTGAAAAAGAGGAGTGCTTTACACATGTACTTATACATTTTGTTAAAAAGAAAATTTTCCCAACATAGCAAACATTTAATGCATCCGTGATGATTAAAATTCAGTGCTTTTAAGCTGGCTAAACCTGTTTAAGTCTGCTACAAAATCGTAAACACACCAATTTATATTTTTCAACTCAATTTTTTTCTCGGGAGACCATTACAGGTAGACAGTACAACTAAACAACCTGTCATTTTTGCTTGCACAGTTACAGCAAAAACAAGATTGAGAAAAAAAGGCAAAATTGATGCCAGCTGTTCAGTGAATCTTTGAAACAGGACTGTACACAATGACGATTTTCTAGTATACTCCTAAATTAGTAGAACAAAGGCCCTAAGAACTAGACATAAATAAATAACAAATGTGCTTTATTTCTGCATTAATATTGCAGATCAGTTTAAATACAAGTCAAGATATTAACCTTGCACCCATCAGCATTCTAATATGTTGCACAGTACATGCATTTATACAGAAGCTAAACAGAATCTATGTTTAAATAAAGTGATTAATCTTCCAGCATAATTAATAATTTTTATTTACCATTTTTTTTATTTGCCAACAAGCAAAAACAATGGCTTTATTCACAGAACACGCACTAGCTAATTATACTACTGTACCAATTTTGAAATATGCTTAGGATACCACAACTACCCACTGCACCTTTCCAGGAATTTGAACAGCTTCACATTTAATACAGCAATAAGATTTATCTTAGCATGTCCGTTTCTCACCCATAAATGAGCTGCTGACTACAGCAAAGTAAATTGCCACCAGGCATTCCCAAACAGATTTTCAGGCCAATGCCAGTGTGCTCCACTGGATAATATTTCTGCACATGCTTCATCAGCCTAACAGCAGCACTGCAGCACTGGTAGGCACAGGCAATCAAACAGCTCCTCTGAAACATTGTGAGCAAATGCCACCTTTAGGCCTAAGCTAACAAATAACAAGGCTAAAGAAAGCTCTAATAGCTAAGATGGCGGTGCATTGCAACTCAGTCACCAACCAGTAGAAAAGAAGGTTATGCAATCCCATTAGCCTTTAGTCCAAACCCCTCCTCCCACTTATCCAGTCTTTCACTTACCCTTCCTCTAGACCTCCGCACAGTAGCCATTTTGTCATTCAACAAAGGCTAGCCCTCCGCTTTTTCACCTCCAGCTCTGCTCGTGAGGAAGGTATTCAATGATAACTGCTAAATGGCCTATTTGGTGTGCTGCATTAAAGATACACATTTCTCTTCACAAAAACACATCACGATTTTTATCAGCGTTTATCCTCCTTGTTAATCAATACTGCCACACATTATCACTGCACATCCAGAAAAGGTACTATGACACAAGATTCTGTTTGTATACAAGAACTGCTGAATGTCTAATTAAATAGAGGTTTGCAAATCTCGTCTCCAATAAAGCTAAGTAAAATTATGCACCAAAGCATGAAAATGCATCAGCATGAATAGAAATGTCGTTCAATAACAGCAGAGATTGCTCACTTGGTCCAGCAGATGGTGCTGCCTATTGTCACTCTGCTGGGTTTTAATGTTACTTGCTCACCATCCCCCAGAACTCTTTGTGTCTGCACCTCCTGTTCCTTTTTATCGTAATGGCCAAATCTTTTTCTGTAAGCACGTGTCTGTTTTAATTTTTATAACGACAATAAGGTAATTTTATATTGAGACAAATTATACTTTGAAGGATACAAGATCTTAATAAAGCTGATCCACAGAAAAGGGAAACAAAATTAATTGCAATCCTTTCTTTGTTCTTCTCATTAAATTTAAATAGGGTCAAAACAGACAACAAAATAACAGAAATTCTCATTTCACGTAAATGAAATATACTGTACTTAAGTGCTAGATTTTTTAAAAAATGTATGTTTTCTGACAATGTATTCATTATTATATTTTTAGTGTAATAAGGTGCTGTTTAACATTTTAACTTTGTTTAACAACTTCAAATACAAAGTTTTGTTCATAGGGTTGATATTCAACAAGATAAGCTACTATTATTATGGCAAACCATAATAATATCACAACATGTTTAATGTCATTTTAAAACAGTTACTGCTAATTTAAGTAAACTCAATGACAGTTTAGAGGATTACAAAGGACAGACAGGTTACACTTGTGTCTTAGTTTTCAAATCTGTTAAGGTGCAACTTACTTTCATAGTTAGACTACATAAACCAGAATTGTTAGAATTCTCCACTTATGAACTACACAGCAGAAAGGTATCAAGTTCAATGTCCAGTCTGCAACAAGTTGACCACTACAATTGGGGAGAAAGTGAGGTCTGCAGATGCTGGAGATCAGAGCTGAAAATGTGTTGCTGGAAAAGCGCAGCAGGTCAGGCAGCATCCAAGGAACAGGAGATTTGACGTTTCGGGCATAAGCCCTTCTTCAGGAATGGCCAGGTTAGGATTTGAAAGAAGGGGAAGAAGAAAATTCAATTTTCACTGTCCACAGAGATACTCTAATTGCAAATTAGTGTGTATAAACAAAGGAAGGGGTCACATTTTGATGGATGACCTCTAGCACTCAATGTCAACATTAACCCCCAAATTATGGTCACAAGCAGGAGGGCAAAAGCAGATAGCAAATCACGTGCACGGAAATGTAAATTAGCACGATGGGTGGCATCTCCTGGAGAGAGGCAGTGTGCAGAAAGCAATCTTTAGGATTTCACTCGACAGACCAACAGCTAGCATAGTTTACAACATGAAGCCACATAAATGCATCTTTTTGAAACGAAATAGCTTTCTAATCTCATAACGGATGGCACCTTAAGTGACCGACAAAAGCTATGCTCCAAAAAACATTAATCACAAAAAGTGAGGAATCCTTCAAATTTGACATTTGGAGGATTTTTTTTTAAAAATGTGAGTTTTAGTGTAATGATCAAGTTGTAAGCAACTCAGTGAAATGTGAATCATTTCGCTCAATATCAGGAGACTAGGATTGGTTCATGCTGTCTTCACTGAAAGCCTCAAACATTAGGACCCTGTTGATTAAACTTTTACCAAAAGCAAACACATTTAAACAATTCATTAATGTATGTCCTCTCCATTTGGCAGACTTTACACTATGCAAGCTAAAAGCAAAATGTAGCTGATGCTGATGATCAAAAATAAAAACAAAGTGCTGGAAAAACTCAGTAGGTCTGACAGCATCTGTCGAAAGAGAAACAGTTAACATATCAGGTCAAATTTGGCTTTTTTTGGGTACTGATTTCTTACCCAAAAAATACTAGAATACAGACTGTCCAAGAACCTGGTGAGTTCCTCAAGCCCTTTTCTTTTATTACCTTGCCAGCGAAGTCTATAAAATAAAGTTTATTCAAAATAATAATATAGGAGTAGGCACAGGCCATTCATGCCCCCAGCCTGTTCCACTATTCCAGATCATGGCTGACCATGTATCTCAATACTATATTCCCACATTATCCCCATACCCCTTAATGTCATTATTAACTAGAAATCTGCTAATGTGTCTGGAGTACGTAATTCAAAAGACCCACCATCCCCAGTGAGGACATTCCTCCTCATCTCAGTCCTAGATGGCTTACCCTTTATCATGAGGCAATAACCACTAGTTATAGACCACACAGCCAGGAGAGAGATCCTTTCTGCAGCTTCTTTGTGTAGCCCTTAAGAAGTTTAAAAGTTTCTGGGATCACCTTACAAACTCAAAAGAATATAGGCTCAGTCTCTCTAATCTTGCTTCATAGCGCAGTCCTATCATCCCAGGAATCAGTCTGGTGAACCTCAATAACAAGGATCTTTCCTTAGGCAAGGGGACCAGAACTATACTCCAGTATTTTTAAAATAAAACTGAAGCAACAATTTTTTACACCTGTACTCAAATCTTCTTCTGATAAGGGTTAATTTTTTTTTCCCCATGCCAAATTGTTTTCTGCATTTTCATGCTAACTTTGGTGACTCATGGGCAAAGACAGCTAGGTCACTTTGGAGGAATGGTGAGCAGACTGACAAAAGTATGTTAAAGGTTGAGTGCAAGATGAAGACACAGTGTGCGAATGTGAGAGAGCACACAAGCAAGAGACAGAGCATACAAGAGGTGACTGAGCAAGAAAGAAAGGGCAGGCAACAAAAATCGACAATATGCTGCTTATATTTTAAGAGATATTTCTACAACTGGAGGTTCGTTCACAGGCACTGAAAATCAGGGATATGTGAGGTGTCATAATTGGAGATTTGTAGGACTGGAAGTTGTTACAGAAACAGGGAGAGGAACGGATATGCAGCAATTAAAAACGATCATATCTGTTGTCTAAGGTGAGCTGCTGTCAGATCATTCATATAAGAAAGTGAACATGATGTTCTCGATGGTTGACGAAACAGATGAATAGAACCTAAAGGGAGGTGATGGCCTAGTGAATCACTAGACTGATAATCCAGAGACTGGGAGAAAGTGAGGACTCCAGTTCCAGAAAGGGCAGAGTAGGATGAGTGGGCTAGTGTGCAGCTTATTTTGTGGATGAATAGTCTTTGTCATTCGCAGCAAGGTGTCATTTAAAATGTCAAGAACGTTATTGATTATTGATTTTTTTTCAGGATAGATATCCAACAAGTGAATTTGTTGCCTGTAACCTTTGTCACAGAAGGATTTTATAATCATTCGTGTATGAGGACATCACTGGTTAGGCCAGCATTTATTGCGCATCTCCAGTTGCTCAGTTAAGAGTCAACCACATTGCTGTAGATCTGGAGACACATTTAAGCCAAAACAAGCAAGGATGGATGCATAAACCCTTCATCAGGACTGTTTGGTGATGGTGGTGGTTTGGGGGGGGAAGAGAAGGATGGGGAGATAAATAGGAAGGTGGGGGTGGGGAAGGTGGCTGGGAAATCAATCAGTTGATGCAGGTAGGGTGACTATGATAGGTTGGTGGGAAGGGTGGAGCGGATAGGTGGGAAGGAAAATGGACAGATGGGACAGGTCAAGAGGGCAGAGCCAAGTTGGAGAATTGGATCTAGGATGGGGGATTTGGAAACTAGTAGTGAAGTTAACTTTGATGCCGTGTGGTTGAAGAGTCCCAAGGCAGAAGATGAGGCATTCTTCCTCCAGTCAAGGGCCTCCTCCACTGCAAAATCCAAGCCACCAGATGACTGGAGGAAGAACACCTCATCTTCCTCCTTGGGAGCCCTTCAACCACGCAACATATAGTTGATTTCACTAGTTTCCAAATCCACATCACCTTATACCAGATCCAACTTAGCACTGCCCTCTTGACCTGTCCCACTTGTCCATCTTCCTTCCAACCTATCACAATACCCCACAACTGCATCCATCTGTTGCCTTCCCAGCGACCTTCCCTCCAACCCTCACCCTCCTACTTATCTCTCAGTCCCCGTCTCCGCTCCCCCCACATTCCTGATGAAGGGCTTATGCCTGAAATGTCGTCTCTACTCCTCTTTGGATGCTGCTTGATCTGCTGCACTTTTCTAGCACCACACGTTTTGGCTGTTAATCCAGAGACCCAAATAATGCTAGAGTCCCACCATGATGGCAAAATTTGAATTCAATAAAAATCTGGAACTAAAAGAGTCTAATGATGACCATGAATCCATTATCGATTGTCAGAAAAACTCATGTTTCCTTCAGGGAAGGAAACTACCTTCCTTACTTGTTTTGGTTAAATGTGTCTCCAGATCTATAACAATGCGGTTGACTCTTAACTGGGCAATTAGAGATGGGCAATTAATGCTGGCCTAGCCAGTGATGCCCTCATCACACAAATGATTACAAAATGTTTCTGTGACAAAAGGTTACAGGCATCAAATTCACTTGTTTGATATCTCTCCTGAAAAAAAACAATGGTTACATTTGAAACCAAATACTGAGTAGTTATTGTTTTGAATTTCAGCTTTTGAAGTAAAAGCAATTCCTAGGATTAGTCACATACGAATTGGGATGAGAAGGAAACTTTAATCAATTGAAAGAAAATTCCCAAAATTGAATTTAAATGAACATTTTTTGGAAAATTAGAGAAATTTTCCCACTGCAAACATAACATTTTTATCCAGTGTATAGATAGTAGTTCCTACTTGGACACAAAGAACCATTTTCGTAATTGCTTGAGGTCAATCTAAATGTAGATGTATATTTAATGCTTTTGATGTGATGTGGACCTTAAAATTGCTAAAATTACCTATTCTCTCAGCCAGTCTTTAATGTACTGACAGTTCACACTCCCATTGGTCCATACGGATTGGCAAGTTTGTTAATCACTACACTTTTACAACTTTGTTAAATTAGTACATATTTTGGTGGATCAAGGACCACCTAGACTTATACATCAAAACGTTAATTTAAAGTCATATTATATGTAACAATTTTTACAGAATATATATTCAGAGTTTGGAAGTGCAAACATCAAAGTCTCAATTGCACAAAAAAACCCAATGAATAACTGAAAAGACTAATCACCATCTTACACAGTGAAATCCTTCAAAAACACTATTTTAATTGTATCAATATCTTTGCAATATAATAAGCCGTGACTTGCTATTCTTTATATTTTGGGGTTGAGAAGTGTGTCAGAACAAGCAGCTCAGAATTCATATTTGTCTCACGTGTATAACTCTCCTTGAGTGGCATGCAGTCATATGTGCATACATAAAACATACATGCACGAACAGTACATCAAGACTGCACTAACACAGGACCATAGCCACTGTAGGAAATTGCCTGTAAGATATCAAAGATGATGTTCTCATTTATCGGTTTACTCAACTGGATGGAACTAATTTTCAGCCAGCTATTTCCAAGGAGGAGAAAAGTGCAATAGCAAAGGATAATTTTACAAAAGTTAAGTCCTCTCATGCTGCTTGCATTTGTCCTAGCAGCTAGTTAGGATCAGCAGGATCTCCCTCAAACTACATTTTGCAAAAGAAAATTTCATGCTTGGCCATTGAAATGCTAAGTTTATTGGAAGAATTGTGGACACAAATATTCCATGATGTAAGACAAATATACTTCTCCTTGATTGAATTCAACCAGTCCCTCAGACGATCGACCTCAAATGCAGCACCATGAAAAGGAACATAAGAACAGAGGCGCCCAATTCCTCCATTCAATTAGATTATGGCTAGTTTGCACCGCAACTCAATTCATTTTCATTCCATATGCCATGTGGCCCTCACCTAACAAAAAAAAATCTTAGTACTGAAAGTTCCATGTGTCTTCAGCATCCACAATCATTTGTGGAAAGACTTAAAACCATGAATGCACATTCAAGTTCCAACTGCCGTGACCTATGTGTGGGAAAACACTGTTTCCTGAATTTCACGCTAAGTGGTTTAGCCTTAATATCAAGATTATTGTTGCAATTATGAAGTTTAAGATTATCATGTTTTGTGACAGGTTATTTTGTTTAGAGTAAAGTGAAAGGAGCCATGTACAATGTTCTGAAGTATGTCTGACAGTAAGCCTAGGTGATTTGATTGTTAGAGGTTAAAAGTGTCCTAGATTGTTTCTTCTTCCCAGTAAACAAAGCATTTGCAATCAATGGTAACAGCATGTGCACCAATAACTGATAAACTAAGAACATTACTGCAGGAAGAAGTGGTGTAGTAGTAATGTCAATACACTAGCAATTTAGAGTGCTCAAATGACGTTCAGGGACACAAGTTTGAATTCTCCTATGTGAGATAGTGAAATTTGCATGGAGTCAATATCGAAGAAAAATACTGAGATGCATTACTGTGCAAACAATTCTCCGATTTCAAGTGTCAACGTATGTTGGCTGGAAAATATGAATGAGCTAAGTTACTCTGGTTTAATAATTTCAGCAACCTGCCACAACTTAATACTTCAGTTTTCAGATTCCACTTGTGCATAGATCCCTGAAAACAGAACCTCAAAAGAAAAGAAACAATGTGATGGCAGGAAATGCATTTATTTGAGCAAAAGCGAAAGAAAATCAATTAAAAATGAACAAACCCCCAAATCAACAATTTAAAATTAAAGGCCACCTGAAAGAATAGATATAAATGGATATAAACTAGTTTCTTGCTTGAAATTTTCATACTTCATAGGGATAAAATTCATCATACTCAACAGGCAATAAAAAGAGAAATACTTGAGAACAGTCATTTCAAGCTTAGAAAATGTTACAATTTCTGGTATGCAAATAAGTCAAAATCCTAATTACTAAAATAGCACAAAAACCCTATAAACCTAAAGGCAAATGGAATTTTGACCTTTATTGACAGGGTTTTGGAGTTTAAATATGGTAAGGTTTGTTTCAACTGATAGGGTGTTGGTGTGGTCGCACCTGGAGTCCTGTGCACAGTTTACATCATCCTATTTAACGAAGAATGTACTGGCACTGGAAGCAGTTCAACCAAGTGTCATTGGATTGAATCTTGGAATGAAGGGGCTAACTTATCAAGAATGGCTAAATAGGTTAGGCATTTATTCATTCATGTTTAGAAAAGTGAGGGGTGATCTTAAATGAAAAATACAAGATTCTGAAGGGGCATGATTGAATAGTTGTTGAGAATATGACTCCACTAGAAAGGAAAATCTCAAACTAGCGGACATAGTGATAGAATAAAGGGACATATTTAAAACTGAGATGCAAAGAAATTTCTTCTCCCAGAACAAACATAGTTCATTCAGTCCATTAAGACTGCTTCACCATTCAAAATGAGATCATGGCTGATTTGACAATCCTCAATTCCACTTTCTTGTCTTCCCCACAGAACCCTGAACTCCCTTAAAAATTAAACATACTTAAAGATCCAGCCTCAAGAGCTCCGTTTTGTAAATAATTCCACAGATTCAGAACCCTCTGAAGAAATTCTACTTCAGGAGCTGAGTGGTCCCGGCTGAATACAAACTGGACATCACTGGGCAGGTTATTGCGGAACAGGTGCTGCTTGATATAACTGTTGATGACATCTTCCATCACTTTACTGATGAAGAGCAGACTGATGGGATGATAATTGGTTGGGTTGGATTTGTCCTTTTTGTGCACATGACATACCTGGACAATTTTCCACATTATCGAATCTTGTTGAACAATGGAGCATCCTTGACTGGCTGAATAGCCAACTCCTATTTCTTATATTACAACGTAGCTCATACACATATCATCATTACATCAAGGGAATGCTGAAGATTTCTAGTTTCTTCAACACAACTCATGGAAATTGATGACAGGAGAACATGTTGAAATGAAGGGGTTTAATTGGTCCAGTAATCTCCTTTAGTAAAAGATACCAAATCTAATTTATGCAGCAGTTTTGTTCTTGGGTAGGAGGAGACTTGGAGAATGAGATAATTGAATGGACTACTGAACTTTACAGATCAGTCAAAGATTAGAAAGAAATTAAACAAAAACATGTGAAACAATTATACTGCTTTCTAATGCTCCTTTTCCTCGTAGCATAATCAATAGAGTAGTGTTGGGACGAAATAACGTCCAAGCGTGTTCTTTTAAGGAGAGACCACACTTACCCAATTATTTGATATAATTGGAGGTACATTTATTTAGCTGCAGAAACTTAGCTGTTACAGCGAAGCACGAAAGATTGAATGGTTCGCTGGAGAAAATGTACAAGTTCTGAAAATCTATCGATAAGCTCCGTTAGTTATACTATTTTCTAATCTCAATTCATGCAACGTGATCTTTCACAAACAAAAGCCTTCTTCAAAATGGTATAATTTGCAAACAAAGGTTCTATGTATTCTGGAAACATTTTTACAAAGGCTTTACATATATTTGAGACATTCTGTATCATAGACACAAGGAATTACTATGATCGAGACATTTTTCCTAGTCTTATTATCACATAGTTTACCTTAATCTAATCACTTAGTTTAGCAGGCAAAATTGACCTTGCTGATGTTCTTTCATTTGAACATCAGCTTTGTTAGTTGTCATGGCAACAAGCCCAGAATTAAAATTACTTTGGTCATCATTTTAAACTATAGGTTCACAGTGCCCCCCAATGTCCTAAGAAGTAACTACATCTCTATCCTACCTAACAGTAGGAATGCCAATTTGCATGACAGTCAATTGATGAGATGTCTCAATTGTGGAACTGACCTGTACTCCATCCATAGAAGTTACATCACAAAACAGGCCACCCACCCAATATGTCTGTGCTGTGTTGACTTCCAAACTGATCAATGGTTCTGATAACATTTATTTGCTCCAATGTCATAGTCAATTAGCTCCTTTCTTTTCATCTAACTGTCTAATCTCATCATGAATATGGTGTAAAAGTGAATAGGATTTCTTCAGGGACTTCAGAAATCCTACTTTATCCAATTTGAATGAATAATCTGGATTCAGAAACCCAATGCAAGTTGATGCACTTGCAGTCAATACCAACATTCATGTTGTGTCCCTGTGTGCACGCTGGAGGTGGAAGATATTGAAAAGGGGGAGTTCAGAATAGAAAGCAACCAGACAGTAAGCTAGATAAAATCTAAGTCTGAAGATCAATACAACATTTAGCACTTGAGTCAGTCTCATTTCTGAAATTCAACCAAAAAAAATTTTTTTTGCTTGTGAACAGTTGAACAATCATCCTGAAAATTAATGAAGTTTGTATCTCTAATCCTTTGCTTGAACATACTTTAAAAGCAAACAGTTAAAATGCAAATTATCTCTGTACATGGCAGCACATCGTTTCAGTTCCTCCAGCAAATTAAAAGCAGATGTTAGTTTCAGTACACTATTAATTACAGACCAATCAGGGAGCTACTTTCAAAGATTTAGAAACTTGAAGCCATTTGCTGCCCTTTCGCTACAGTGTGATACAACTATCTCCACATAAGTCACTTTACATGGTACTTTCAGAGATTTATTTGAAGCTGTATCTGGCATCTATAACCAACGAAGAAGCATATTATTAAGTACAGTGTACTGAGAACAGTTTAGGAAGCTTTCGCGCTAGTAGTACATACAAGTGAAAATACAACTAGCAGCAGGAATAAGCCAGTCGGCCCACTGAACTTGCACCGTCATTGAAAGAAAATCGCATTTGTGTTCTCAGCTCTATTTGCTTCCACCCCAGAAAACCTTTGACTCCCTCGTTAATCAAGAAGTTATTGACCTTTGCTTTAAAAAAATATTCATGACTCTGCCTCCACCAATATCTGGGGAAAAGCATTCCAAAGATCCACTACCCTCAGAGAAAGAATTTGTCCTCATACGCAAGTTTATTAGTTAGTAAGCACAATCACTATAGACAATGTATAGCAAAATTCAAAGTGTATTTTAAAACTGTTCAAGGTATGCCAACTCTCAAATATCCATAGAAACTTATTTTTACGTTAAAGAATTCTATAATCCCAAAAAGTACAAATCAAAATCTTTTCTTTTAAAATATTTTTCCTCTCTCCTTCCTTAAATATCACATACATGGCAAGATGGCAAGATCACCTGACAGTGAAGACAAGAATAAGCTACAGGAACTGTTGCTCTGAACGTATCTCTCTTTATGCTTCCAGCTACAGTTTTCTATACACCAACATGGAGTAGGACATCAATGTACATCACAAACTTCCCTCTCCACAGGATTTCATCATCCTTCAAAACCTTCTTCCCCTATTCCAAACCAATATCAAGTCCACATTTCTCCCAGTTTTCTGAAGGGTAGTGATTCAATGCACAGAAAATCTTCACAGATACTGCTGACTCTCAATTAAACCTGACAGTTTGTGATAGAAAGACTACTTGTTTTTTTGGACTATGGACAGAAAACAAGAACACTGCACATAGCTTTAAAAACACATTAAAATGCCTCCATGAACAGGCAGAACCATGTACATGTACTCAATGTTGCAAAGAAAACAGAGGCCTGAACGTGCGGAGATCAAATTAGACCTGAAGGATGCTCAAATAGATTAACTACCATTAGACTCCATTCATCCCAGATTCCAAAGTTGGAAGGTTTACCGTGTTTTCAAAACAACACTCACAGCAACTAATGCAAAGCAAAAAGAATTTCTGTACATTTTTATCAAGTTCCTTCAACCAGCCAATCAGATGGATTTGTGCAACTTTCCAAAAATACCATTTTAAAAAATTCATTCATGGAACATGCCTAGCCCAGCATTTATTGGCCACTCACAATTACTCAGGACATTAATGAGCTAGCATCTTGAACTGTGTGGGGTGTAGGAACACCCAGAGTGCTAATAAAAGGTAATTCTAGGATTTTGACCCAACAACAGCAAAGGAATGTGATACACATCCAAGGCAGAACGGTACGTGATGCGGAGGGAATTTGTTGCGAGACAGTATTCGTACGTACATGCTGTCTTTGTCCATTTCAGTGGCACATGTCATGATTCTGCAATGAACTGCTGAAGGAGCCTGAGACAGTTGTGGCAGCACCACTTGCAGATAACACACACTGTGCAGTAGTGCGGGCAGTGAATGTTCTTGTGGATGGGGTGCCAATCAAGTGCGCTTTATTGTCCTGGATGATGTCGAGCTTCTTGGGTGTTGATGGAAATACACTCATACAGGGAGGTTGAAAGTGGCGGAGTGGACTCAATGGGCCGAATGACCCTATTTCCACTCCTATGTCTTATGGTCTATGGTCTTATCATGGTGCTGAGGAGTCAAGAGGAGAATTACTCACCATAGAATTCCTAGCCTCTGGCCTGCTCTTTTAACAACTATATTTATATGGCTGGTCCGGATCATTTCTGGTCAATAGTCATTCCTAGATTTTGATACTGGAGGACTCAGCAATTGTAGTGTAACTGAAAGTTAAGGAGACATGGATTGATTCTCTCTTGTTAGAGGCAGTTATCTCGTTCTTGCATGATACAAACGTCACTTGCCACTATTAGCGCAAGCCTGAATGTTGTACAGGCCTTGCTACACTCTGACATGGATCGTTTCATTATTTGAGGAATTACAAATGGTGTCAAACATTATGTAACCATCAAACATCCCCAATAATGACCTTATGAAGTAGTAAAAGTCATTTATAAAGCAGATGGAGATGAGAGGGCTTACAATACCCAGATGAACTCCTGCAATGATGTCTGGATTAGAGTGATGCTGGACAAGCCCAGCAGGTCAGGTAGCATCTGAGGAACAGAAAATTCAACGTTTCGGACAAAAGCCCTTTGTCCCATGCCTGAGACAATGGCCTCCAGCTACCACACCCATCTTCCTTTGTTCTATGACTCCACCAGCACAGATTCCTCCTCCACTCCCGAACCCAATTCCAGTTTTGTTCAGCTTGGAGATATCCAAATCAATAAAATGCTGCCACGCTGTCAAGGGCAGTCACTCTCACTTTACTTCTGATATTCAGCTCTTTTGTCTGTTGTCTATACTGGATGTAATCATACCCTCAGAGTGAATAATACTGCACTTAATTTCCACAGGACTGAAAAAAGTCAAACAATCTTGTATGATTATAATTTTTCTTCTATAAAAGGGACAAACTTAGAATAAAATTAGCTTTGCAGTCTCTACACCCTGTAAGCACTTTTCAATCTCTCCTTAAATTACAGAAAGTCTAGTCTCCCATGGTAAATTGATTTCCTCATTCCTATTTTCAATTTCATTAAAAAAAAAATCAGCTGTTGACCGTTCTAAAGGAATGAACAAAACTTTGGGTTATGTGTGAGGATTAGAAAACCTCAAGCCCCACAGTATAGAATTGAGCTCCACATAGTAAAAGATTAAGAGCAACAAAAGCAAAGGAAACATTTGCTGAATAATTTGTAAATTTACATAAATGGGCACAGAAACGTCAAATGAAATTTATTGATAAATGCAATGCAAGTTATTTTGAAAAAAAGGATGAAAATATCTTCTACTTAAAAGGAACTCAAATCAATTGAAGTGAGCCAACAGGTGAAGTAGAAAGGGCCTGCGAGTGATATGCCACTTTCAACATCTGGAAAGACAATGGAATAATGTAATTCTAAAAGCAAAAGATTGAAGCTTCTGCAGAATACTGGTCATCAGTAGAATTCAATTCTACTCAAACACTTGCCCATCCACATGCCACTCCACATTTGTTCCCAGTCTCGTAAACTTGGCTTCTCCAGAAAAGTGAACCTCAACTGAAGTGATTTGGCACAGTGCTGGAGCATTGGGATTGGAATTGGAATTAGAGGGAAATAGTTTATTGCACAGAGTTTTGGATGGTCTCAACTTTACAACAGATAAAATAATAAAACCAGCCAGAAGTTCGCTGGAAAGGTAAAGTCTAAACAGTATCAGCAGCAGGTAAACTAAGTTCAGGTGAAGTCACGGAGCTGGAAATATGCAGTCACAACCATGGTCTGAATTGGAGGTCAGAAACTCATCTCAGGATCAAATGTGATGCTAATATTGCAATCAGATTAACTGTATGAGATTATTGCCAGGAGCAGGTAGTGTGGGAACAGAGTTGGCAGTATAACTGAAAGCAATAGCGCCAGTCTTCTCAGTAGTCAACTGGAAGAAGTATATGTATATCCGATGCTCAAAATCACAACATTAAATTAATAGTTGCAAACAATTCAGATTATAATTCAAAATAAACCACTCTGGTAGTGCAAGAAAGGTGTCATTTTAAAAAGATGTAATGTTAAAATGCAAGGAAAGAATATTCTTTGGTCATAGAGGTATTGCGCACAGATTGAAAGAACAGTGGTGACACCAAGCTCACATGAACATAAATTGGGATCATTATGCTTGCATGGTTGGACCAATTTTACAAAGTAGGACAAGAAAAGTAGGAAATTTATATGGAATAAAAGAGAAAGACCAAACCAGACATGAACAGATGTGAGAAAAACAAACCACAGTAAATGTTTTGTTTAAATTAGCACAAGTACGATAGTAACTATAGTCAGATTCAAATCATACATGTTTGAGTTTAAAGGTAAATAAATTGGAACAAAGGTCATAAGAAGAAACCAAGGTGCAGGCTAGTAGGAAAAATTCAAAGGACTCAAAGAATGACAGCAGCACGAGAAACAGTAATTAGAGTAGGAAGACATTTGTACAGAGTATAAATACAGGCACAGGCCTACCTTGTCTACTGGAGATTTTCTGAAATTTATTACTTTTAATTATCTCCTCCAAGGAGAAATCATGTTTTCATCTTGGCTAACAATTCTATTAGGTGCAGCATATGAGTTCCTTTTTGGTGGCAAAATAAACTTCAGGGCTCCCCTGGTGTGCCTATTTATCCTATCCATGCCCCTCATAATTTTGTAAACCTCCGTAAGGTCACCACTCAGCCTCCGATGCTCCAGGGAAAACAGCCCTAGCCTGTTCAGCCTTTCTCTGCAACTCAGATCCTCCAACCCTGGCAACATCCTTGTAAATCTTTTCTGAACCCTTTCAAGTTTCAAAACATCTTTCCAATAGGAAGGAGACCAGAATTGCACGCAATATTCCAACAGTGGCCTAAACAATGTCCTGTACAGCACAACATGACCTCCCAACTCCTGTACTGAATACTCTGACCAATAAAGGAAAGCATGCCAAATGCCTTCTTCACTATCCTATCTACCTGCGACTCCACTTTCCAGGAGTTATGAACCTGCACTCCAAGGTCTCTTTGTTCAGCAACACTCCCTAGGACTTTACCATTAAGTGTATAAGTCCTGCTAAGATTTGCTTTCCCAAAATGCAGCACCTCCCATTTATCGGAATTAAACTCCATCTGCCACTTCTCAGTCCATTGGCCCATCTGGTCCAGATCCTGTTGTAATCTGAGGTAACCCTCTTCGCTGTCCACTACACCTCCAATTTTGGTGTCATCTGCAAAATTACTAACCGTACCTCATGCTCGCATCCAAATCATTTACGTAAATGACAAAAAGTAGAGGACCTGGGACCAATCCTTGTGGCACTCCACTGGTCACAGGCCTCCAGTCTGAAAAACAACCCTCCACCACCACCCTCTGTCTTCTACCTTTGAACCAGTTATGTATCCAAATGGCAAGTTCTCCCTGTATTCCATGAGATCTAACCTTGCTAACCAGTCTCCCATGGGGAACCTTGCCAAATGCCTAACTGAAGCCCATATAGATCACAACTACTGTTTTGCCCTCTTCTTTGTTACTCCTTCAAAAAAACTCAATCAAGTTTGAGAGATATGATTTCCCATGCACAAAGCCATGTTGACTATCCCGAATCAGTCCTTGCCTTTCCAAATACATGTACATCCTGTCCCTCAGGATTCCCTCCAACATCTTGCCCACCACCAACGTCAGGCTCACTGGTCTATAGTTCCCTGGCTTGTCTTTACCGCCTTTCTTAAACAGTGGCACCACGTTTGCCAACCTCTGGTCTTCCGGCACCTTACCTGTGACTATTGATGATACAAATATCTCAGCAAGAGGCCCAACAATCACTTCTCTAGCTTCCCACAGAGTTTTTGGGTACACCTGATCATGTCCTGGGGATTTATCCACCTTTAACTGTTTCAAGACATCCAGCACTTCCTCTTCTGTAATCTGGACATTTTGCAAGATGTCACCATCGATTTCCCTACAGTCTATATCTTACATATCCTTTTCCACAGTAAATACTGATGCAAAATATTCATTTAGTATCTCCCCCATTTTCTGTGGCTCCACACTCAGGCCGCCTTGCTGATCTTTGAGGGGCCCTATTCTCTTCCAAGTTACCCTTTTGTCCTCAATATATTTGTAAAAACCCTTTGGATTCTCCATAATTCTCTTTGCCAAAGCTCTCTCTTGTCCCCGTTTTGCCCTCCTGATTTCACGCTTAAGTGTACTCCTACTTTATTTATACTCTTCTAAGGATTCACTCGATCTATCCTGTCTATAGCTGACATATGCTTCCTTCTTTTTCTTAACTAAACCCTCAATTTCTTTAGCTGAAAAATGTGTTGCTGGAAAAGCGCAGCAGGTCAGGCAGCATCAAAGGAGCAGGAGAATCAATGTTTCGGGCATAAGCCCTTCTTCAGGAATGAGGAGCGTGTGCCAAGCAGGCTAAGATAAAAGGTAGGGAGGAGGGACTTGGGGGAATGGGCATTGGGAATGCGATAGGTGGAAGGAGATTAAGGTGAGGGTGATAGGCCGGAGAGGGAGTGGGGCGGAGAGGTCGAGAAGATGATTGCAGGTCAAGAAGGCGGTGCCGAGTCAGAAATTGGGACTGAGAAAATGTGGGGGGAGGGAAATGAGGAAGCTGGAGAAATTTCTTTAGTCATCCAGCATTCCCTATACCTATCAGCCTTTCCTTTCGCCCTGACAGGAATATACTTTCTCTGGATTCTTGTCATCTTATTGCTGAAGGCTTCCCATTTTTCAGCCGTCCCTTTACCTGAGAACATCTGCCTCCAATCAGCTTTCGAAAGTTCTTGCCTAATACTGTCAAAACTGGCCTTTCTCCAATTTAGAACTTCAACTTTTAGATCCTGTCTATCCTTTTCTATCACTATTTTAAAATGAATAGAATTATGGTTGCTGGCCCCAAAGTGCTCCCCCACTGACACCTCAGTCACCTGCCCTGCCTTATTTCCCGAGAGTCGGTCAAGTTTTGCACCTTCTCTAGTAGGTACATCCGCATACTGAATCAGAAAATTGTCTTGTACGCACTTAAGAAATTCCTCTCCATCTAAACCTTTAACACTATGGCAGTCCCAGTCGATGTTTGGAAAGTTAAAATCCCCTACCATAACTACCCAATTATTCTTATAGATAGCTGAGATCTCCTTACAAGTTTGATTCTCAATTTCCCTCTGACTATTCGGGAGTCTACAATACAATCCCAATCAGGTGATCATCCCTTTCTTATTTCTCTGTTCCACGCAAATAACTTCCCTGGATGTATTTCCGGGAATATCCTCCCTCAGCACAGCTGTAATGCTATCCCTTGGCAAAAATGCCACTCCCCCTCCTCTCTTGTCTCCCTTTCTATCCTTCCTGTAGCATTTGTATCCTGGAACACTAAGCTGCCAGTCCTGCCCATCCGTGGGCCAGGTTTCCGTAATTACTATGATATCCCAGTCCCATGTTCCTAACCATGCCCTGAGTTCATCTGCCTTTCCCTTAGGCCCCTTGCATTGAAATAAATGCAGTTTAATTTATTATTCCTACCTTCTCCCTGCCTGCCCTGACTGTTCGATTCACTTCTGTTCTCAGCTGTACCCGTCTCAGATCGATCTCTTTCCTCACTATCTCCCTGGGTCCCCCCCAGCCCCCCACCCCCCACCGTACTAGTTTAAATCCTCCCATGCAGTTCTAACAAATTTCCCTGCCAGTATATTAGTCCCCTTTCAATTTGGGTGCAATCCGTCCTTCTTGTATAGGTCACTTCTGATCAGGTTGATAGATATTTTCAATCAGTTCCTGAACACACACTCATCACAAACCTGCACTGATTTTCACTTGGAAACAAGTTATGTTCAAAAATTGTTTCTTAAATGTGGAAATAATGATATCCACTGATATCTCAGCCGATTGAGGCACCCTATTGCTTAATGGATATCACACACATGGATGCAAATACAGCAGAGATATATCGAAGTGTCTACTTGATACCCTTTCTTTTCCTCAAGTTAACTGCCAGACAGCAGATCAGAGCAACAGGTCACAACTTCAATGAATGATTAAGAAAAAGGGTCCCGAATCCATCCCAGCCAGAATGGGGATCAAAATCAATGACATTAGCACCAATCTGATCCACAGCAGCCATCCAACAACTGAGCCAGCCAAATTGCCAAAGTGTCTGAGTTACAGTGCTTTGAAGACATGTAGCAGTCTGGAGCTATGGATTGCAATAGCAGACGCTTTCATTTTATTTCCATCACATGCTTAATGAAATAATTTTCCTTGTCTTGCATATATCAGAGGATTTACAGGTTGACATTTGACCCATTTGGCTATGTTATGAACTCAACTTTCCTGTTAATTGAGTCAGGAGTAGGAAGCAGGGCTTGAACTTCAAATTTCTGATCAGAGCCACGGGCACTACCACTGCACCAACCAATAGGCAAGGTTGTTATCAAAGCAAACAAAAATCATTGTAGAATCTATTTAAGAATTTATCTTCCATTGGGGATAAACATTGCTTTTATGAAGAAAGTTTTCAGCCATGCAAAAGTTAAGTGATTTCCACAACAATTTGTACCAATTTGTTGAGGAGAAGATTGCATACTACAAATTCAGTGGATAAAGAGTATTCCAGTCATTTACAGCATGGGCGGCACGGTGGCACAGTGGTTAGCACTGCTGCCTCACAGCGCCTGAGACCCGGGTTCAATTCCCGACTCAGGCGACTGACTGTGTGGAGTTTGCACGTTCTCCGAGTGTCTGTGTGGGTTTCCTCCGGGTGCTCCGGTTTCCTCCCACAGTCCAAAGATGTGCGGTTCAGGTGAACTGGCCATGCTAAATTGCCCGTAGTGTTAGGTAAAGGGTAAATGTAGGGTATGGGTGGGTTGCACTTCGGCGGGTCGGTGTGGACTTGTTGGGCCGAAGGGCCTGTTTCCACACTGTAAGTAATCTAATCTTAAAAAAAAACACATGTTTGATGGGGAACTACCTAATCATCTCAACAGTGACCAGGAATAGATGAGATACACTGGAACATTTTTCACTGGAGCATAATAGGTTGAGACGTGACTTTGCAGAGGTTTATAAAATCATGAAGGGCATAGACAAAGTGAACAGCAAGGGTCTTTTCTCTTGGGTGGGGGAATTCAAAACTAGGGGGCATACTTTTAAGGTGAGAGGAGAAAGATTTAAAAAGAGCATTTTATTTTTGAGAGAGGACAGTTTGTCTGTGAAATGAACTTCCAGAGAAACTGGTGGATGCATATACAGTTACAACATTTAAAAGACATTTGGATTAGTACACGAACAGGACAAGTTTGGATGGATATGGGCCAAATGCAGGCAAGTGGGACTAATTCAGATTGGAAACATGGTTGGCACAGACTAGTTGGGCTGGAGGGTCTGTTTCCATGCTTTATGACTCTACATGCAGCCAGTTTTCAAAAACTGTTTGTGCTAGATCCCTCCCAGCTGCTAAGCTGCCTTAGAGGCAAAGAGCTATAAAACTAAATGGAAAACAGTCGCCAAGATTTGAAATACCTGCCTAACCACAAGCTATGTTGCAGTGCATACTTAAATATATAAAAGACCTGAAATGCAGAGATTTTGTAGTGCTTTGTGTCTCTATTACAAAACATGCACCATCAAATAACTACTAGCAAGTGCATGTTTTATTTTCAGCAGCAACTTCTCTTAGCGCTGTTGAGAATAGGGTTTAAAAGTGCATGCAAGTGCAATGCACATATACCTAGGCTGTGAAAGACAACCATCATGCTACTTTGTGCTGCCAATTTTGTGCTGAAATCCACTAAAAAAGCAACTCCTTTAAAAAAAACCTAATTTTATTTCAAATCGCCTGTTAGTGATACGACTGTATCAACCAAGTAAGGGGCAACTTTTTCACGCAGAGGGTAGTACATCTATGGAATGAGCTGCCAGAGTAAGTAGTGGAGGCTAGTACAGTTGCAACATTTAAAAGGCATCTGGATGGGTACATGAATAGAAAGGGTTTGGAGGGACATGGGCTAGGTGGGACTAAATTGGGTTGGGATATCTGGTCGGCATGGACAAGTTGGACCGAAGTGTCTGTTTCTGCGCTGCACATCTCTATGACTCTACGAATAGGTGCATATAATAATATGTGATTAATACAGCTCAATGGTAAGGTCTTCCATCCTTACATATTTACAACCTTTCTTTTGATGTCTTCAACACAACTCTGTTCCTTTGATCCCAACCCTCCATAAGCAAGTTATACCAATTTTCTCACCAATTCAATTGCATCCTCACCAACTGTACTGGACACATCTTTTTGATGCTTCCCAAATAATATGGCTTTGTCGTCTATCTCTAGTACTAGATTAAATAAATCAAGTGTCATTATGCATTCTTGTCTCACCTCAACTGTTGAACTAAAACATTCCATTGGTTTCCTGTCCACTCCAACAACACTTCACGACTGGTTATAGAAGCTTTTTACTGCGTGACAAATTGCTCAAGAATGCCATACATCCACTTGACATCTCATATTTTTTCTGCTCTATAATGTTGAAAACCAGTTTGAAATCTATGAGGATGCAGTGTTTTATAAATTTCATGCAATCTGCTATTTCACCAACTGTGAATCATCCTTTATCCTGATTTAAATTAAGGCCATTCTTTATACAATATTTGCTTGCAGCAGTTCATGCATTCCCTACTTTCCAAAATTACAACCTTGACTGCATTTCAAAAATACTTCATTGGTTGTAAGGTCTTTGCAACACAAATGCAAGTCAGTCTTCCTCTTTTAAAAAGTTTTTTCATTCTCCTCTGTAGTCTCTTCTTAAAAACATTTCTAGTTACACTCAATGGATTCCTTTGCAATAGCTAATATACTACAAAATTAAAACATTATCACCTATCATCCAGAATAAAAGGATTATGCGGAGATACAATGCATTGTAGAAGTGATATTTTACATACTTTTCAGCAGTCATACTTCACCAGGCAAAGTTTACAACTATTACCTATGCAGTTTAATCCTAAACAGAGCTTGACAATATTTTGTGATCACAGAAGACAATGTTACCTTTGGAACTGCCAATTTTAACATATTTAAATGTAAAAATGTAAACAGATATCAATGCAAATAATTGCACCAAGGAAAGCAAATCAGCATATAGATCATGCTAAAAAAAAGTTAAAATTTCAGGCAATTTATCACTTATACATACCTGTTTTAGTCAACACCTTTAAGAACATACAGAAGAGTATTCACATTTTTAGTATGACTTGTATGCATTTCATATAAATGTATTCAAAGAAATTAAGAAAGTGATAATTTCTGAACAGCAAAAAAAATTAAACACTAGTTTCTAGTCACTAGTTTCTGCTACAACTAAAGCTTTGCACTTTATTTTCCTCTCATTCTGAGCCAGTACAGGGGGTCTGCACAATTCCTTGTTTTGTTTATACATGTCTACTTTAGTGGGGAACAATTTTTGACATTCATTCAGCTGGTTCATATTTGCCATTATTTTAGTGTGTTGCCAAAAATTCATTCAGTATATCAAAGAAAAACCTCAATTTTTTTCCTTCTTTTCACCATTCGCTGCATTTTTTTGGAAACTCGTCACCTACAAATAGAGAGGACCAACTATATCTTGACAGAAAACTTGTGATATGGCTTTTTAGCAAGAGGGCAAACCAATTAAGAATCTGTGTGTGCTTGAGCACGGGGATTCATAGATTTACACAAAAGAATGGGAGCAGAAACAAGCACAGAGTAATTACATGCTCAGAACATTATTTTAATGGTATTTGCTTTATACCATGGTTACGTATCTCCAGGCACACACACACACACACACACACACACACACACACACACACACAAAATAAATTCTAGTCAATTCTAGCAGCATAAAAGAATATTGCACAGGAGGTAAGTGAAGATGACAAATTCTAAAATAACTGCCATGCACAAAATCTTTTTTTAAAAAAAGAGAGACCCCTCGAAACATCAAAAGTGGAAGATTTCTTTGAAAATTGGAACAAGTGTGCATGCCCTATTTTCAAAAGGAAAGCATGATAGATCACGTATATCCTTAAAATTTCATTCAATTTGGTTTACAACAAACATTTCTCAAGGTTGAGATTTCTCATGTGTCCCCAAATCCACTTTAGCACCTGTTTGCAAACACAGCTTTGATGCAACAACTGAGAAAGGATGCTGGATCTTTGCAGTTGAAGTGAGTTTACTATCATAATTAGAGATGGAGTGGGTGGGTGAGCAAAATCACAGTCAAGTTTTCTCAATAGAGTCATCAACTTGCTCTCCTCAGCACTGAATTAAACATACCATCTGGAATCCTTCTGTCCAATTCTTTCTAAATTTACCTGCGGTGATTCAGTCACTGCTTCTGTCTCACCTTTCTCTTACATGAGATAAAGCTAATTCACTAATCTTGATGCAGGATCATAGCATTTAGAACAACAAATGGAGAGCTAACAAGATGAACTATTTGAAATAGAAACATGGAGGCTGTTTCTACCCAGAACAAATCCCCAAAACAGCATGAACATCATCTGCATTTTGAGCACTGCAGACCCATTCATTCTCACTACTTTCATAGAAGGTGTCCCAGTTTGAGCAGAGAAAAGCTTTTTAAGGCAATTATTTTTCTCTGTATTTTGAAAGTTATCTTCATGGCTATGCGTGAAGAAATGCAGACACCTGCTTTCAAAATCATCCTACATGAGTCTGTAGCCAGGGGATGACATTCAAGTCATGCTCAATTAATCACTGTGATCTTTCTCTTCCTGTGCAAAACACCTGAACTCTAATTGTATTGCTTTCATTGTCAACTTTCCAATACCTTTGTTATCTAGAAAAGATAACAACGGAGGAGTAGCAAGTGAAGGGAATAGGCCAGGTAGTCCAAAAGGCTATCCAAAAGAAAATATAAACAATAATGTCATCCACTGAAAAATTCAGAAGCAAGCAGATAAGTTACCATCAATCCAAGTGAAAGTAGATTTCAATAGAAAAGTCAATATAGCAGTTGCCGAGTTAACAGAAGTCAACTATTATGCTGATGAATTACATCCAGGAATCCAATAGGGAACGTTATCATATGGGATTCAGAGTCTAAGTTAGAAGTTCAAGAATCTCAGGTGAATGGCAGAGCATTTGTAAAAGCCAGGATATTCAATGTATCCCACTACAGCACAATGTCCCAATGATCAAAAACATTCAGTATTAAATAAAGCACTTGGCATCAACAACCAGGAATCTTAACCAGTGAGAAAACAGGATAGGCCAATAAAGATGCAATGGCAAACATTTAAGAGGATATTCCAGAAAGTGCAGAATAGATAAATTCTAACAAATAGAAAAAATTCTAAGGAACAGAATGCCAGCCATGATTCACTAAAAATAATCAAAGATGGTGTCAAGCTCAAAGAAAGCAAAACACAGAACTGTTGGTGCTGAAAATCAGAAACAAAAAGAAATTTCTAGAAAAACACAGGTCTGGCAGCATCTGTGAAGGGAAAGCAGGTTATTGTTTCAGGTTTAGATTAGATTAGATTACTTACAGTGTGGAAACAGGCCCTTCGGCCCAACAAGTCCACACCGACCCGCCGAAGCGCAACCCACCCATTCCCCTACAATTACCCCTTACCTAATACTAGCAATTTAGCATGGCCAATTCACCTGACCTGCACATCTTTGGACTGTGGGAGGAAACCGGAGCACCCGGAGGAAACCCACGCAGACACGGGGAGAACGTGCAAACTCCACACAGTCAGTCGTCTGAGGCGGGAATTGAACCCAGGTCTCTGGCGCTGTGAGGCAGCAGTGCTAACCACTGTGCCACCGTGCCGCCCACAAGGTCTAGTAACCCTTTTCATATCAGTGTGCAAAGTTAGGTAGCAGATCAGAGGATTGTATAGAATATAAAACGCAGAATTACTAAAAGACTAGCAAGGAGGAAAAATTAGAGTATGATAGAAAGTTATCATAAAAGGAAGAGTCCTTCAGATAATTAGAAAAGAAATTATTGGACCTCCAGAGAGAGAGAGAGAGTCTGGCAAAGCAGTAGAAGATGAACTGAACAGATAACTTGGGTTGGTCTTCAATAGAAAGGATACAAGTAACATCCTGGAAATTGCTGTAAATCAGGAACTGAAAGAGTGGGAAGAACTTAAGAAATTTACAATGACCAGGGAAGTGGCACTGAATAAATTGATAGATCTGCAAGTTGACAAGTCTCCAGATCAATTGTATAGGACTTTGGTGAAACTGTATCTCAAGTACTGTGTATTGTACTTGTTACCGTACTTCTGGAGGGATGTCAAAGCATTGGAAGTAGTTCAGAAAAGATTTACTAGACTATTACCTGGAATGAGCAGATTACCTTAAGGATAGTCTACATCTGTATCCTCTGGAGCTTTGAAGAGTCAGAGGTGACATAATTGAAACATACAAGAGTTTGAGGGAATTTGACGAGGTGGTCGTGGAAAGGATGTTTCCTCCTATGGATGAATCTAGAAAAAGGGATCATAGTTTAACAGGTTGCCTATTTAAAACACGAGTTTAAGAAAAAAAATAATTCTGAGGCTTGAGAGTCTGAGGAAGCGAATTCCAAAAAATCCAGTGGATGCAGATTCTTTAAATAATTAAAGGCAGAGATAAAGTCTTGATTACCAAGGGGATGAATTATCATCATCACGGACATGCAGGAATATAGAGGTGAGGTTAGGTCCAAATCTGCCATTAATAGCAGAGTAGGCTCGAAGAGCCTGAGGGGTGGGATGGGGAGCAGGAAAGAAGTGCAGACAGGAGGAAACTGCTGTAAAAGGTTAGGACAACGAAAATGGAAAGCAGAAGAAACTGAAGAATGGGTCAGACCAGCAGCCAACCTGTAGAGAAAATATAGTTACTGGATTTTCATGTGAAGGATGATTCAGGAGTAGAAACTGCCCTTTTTTTGTGCTGTAGACAATGAGCATGGAAAGGAGTACACAAAAGTAGCAGAAAAAGCATTCTCAAAAATAACTTTAATAAAGTGCAAAATTATAGCAGTGCCACAGGAACTAACTTTCATAACAATCATTTGGCAAATTCACATTTTTTTCAGGTTGGTAGTCACAGCTCCAACATTGAATCTCTATGGAATAGTTCTTGCATTCTATGTTCTTAAACATAGCTCTGCTCAAAAGAACATCTGACATAATTTAATACTGTGAACTCACCATTTAGAAAAACAAGATAAAATAAAAACACTTCCCTCAAAAACAAAAAGGAAGAAAGAATCAGAATGCTTCTAAAAACAGAGTCATAATTCTTATGTCCAAGAAGAGCTAGCACTACCTTGCATGCAAAGAAACATTAACCAAAACCTTTAGTGAAATAAGGATTAATAGGCTAAATACCGCAGACAATTCAATCAAGGTGATAGCTGAATTCCATTGAAATTCAAATGCTTTTTCATACTATGGAGAGTAGTGATGATCCACATCATGTATCTTCTACAGGACTCAATCAACATCTCAGCTCTGTTCTGGACACCCAGTGCACAAGTGCCAACTTCATTTTTAACTCTGCCCTCACCAACTATAGAATTCCAATCTCCCACCATCAAAAATTGGTTTCTTTTCCCTGTGCCAATCAGCAGGGGGAAAAAAACGCCTTGGCCTCCAGGTAGCAAGTATGGAAATCCTTCCAGAAAATTAGTGAAAATTGGAATGCGAGGTGGAAGCTGAAAAACATGGAAAGCAAAATGAAAAAAGTACATCCTGCAATTATGTGTTTGTCGAAGGAAAGATGGAGAGATTTAAGTGATTTTGAAAGTGACAATGCAAGAGTCAATTGCATAGTTCGTTAACAGAAACAAAAAGCATTGCCATCTCATTATTTAACATTACAGAAAATAGATAAGGACTGATCAACACCATGAGAGATTTCTCAAAGTAGTGCTCATGTTGGCCCAGTGAGTGTTGAGTAGTGAACTTGCCCACATCAAAGCACTTGGTTGAAAATGTGGAGGCAGAGAACCAGAAACTGGAACTGATAAGGAAATGTTCTACATGATCATGGGAGTATTTTCAAAAGTGTAAAATTGGAGCAGATCAACTTTTTGAAGAAAGGCATAATGATAATTTGGTGCCTTACATAAATTATAAAGCTGTCATTAAAATGAATGAATACTTTCACCGAGTTCATAATCTCTTGCAACCTACTGCCAAATTTGTCTTTTTTACCTTTACTTAATTTCTGTCCTTCCTCACTAAATCCAAGAGTGTCTGCCCTATACTGGAGCTTTCTTTGTACCCTAAAATCTAGCTCAAATAGTCTATCATGGCCAAACTTCAACAGTGAAGGCCTGCATACTACTACTTCAAAAGTGTATCACTGCAAACCTGAACTACTGCCAAGATATGCATAGCTCCAAAATGAATAATAAGCAGAAGCCTTACTGAATTTTGCTACCTTAACTCAGAGGCCAAATGCAGTATTGCCATTAGTGCACAAGTTAACACCAGCTGATTTTTTTTTATCCAAATTTATCAGTCCTTCAAACAGGTCATGTGGGCATGGACTAGTTGGACCCAAGGGTCTGTTTCCGTGCTGTATGTCTCCATGACTCTATTACACATTAAGCTCTTTCAACCACATATTGTAGAATGGAAGCAATACACAATTGCTATAGGAGCAAATTACTGCAGATGCTGGAATCTGAACTGAAAACAAAAAATGTTGGCGATCACAGTGGGTTAGGCAGTACCAATGGAGAGAAAGCAAGTTAAAATTTTGAGTCCAGATGACTCTTCATCAGAGCTCAAGTGATGCAATTTATGCAATAGTAGGGGTGATTTGGAGTGCTGGGGAAGAAAGGATGTTGATACTTTAAATTCAGTAATCGAAATATACGAATGGCAGAATAATACTGTATCTAACTGCCAGACTGGAAAGAACAGACAGTCACACTGGAGTGGGGAAAGGGGAGAGAGGGTGACAGGGAATGTAACAAATAATGCTAAAAGGGAAAGAATGTATCGACAATTTGAAGGTGTTGAACTCAATATTGTCCCAGAAGGTTGTAAACCGCCTAGTTTGAAGACGAGATGTTGCCCCTCCAGTTTGCGCTATGATCCGCTGAAGCATTGCAATATGCTGAGTATAGACAAGTGGGCACGCGAGTAAGGCGTAATTGTTTTCACACAATTACTACAGATTTGTATTAAAACTTTCAATGGGTTAGGTTCTCTAATTAGATTACAAAATTGTTAAAAGGATACAATATGAAATAATCTGAGCACATGTTTGACATTTGTGTTGCATTGGTCAGAAACGAACAAAGAGTTTATGGGCACTCCTCCTGTTTGTGAAGTATGTAAATAGTGAGCACAGTCCTCTGCAGTATATTTCCTGTCACTGCAGCATATCAGAGAATTCTACACAAAATGCAAGGTCCAAGATTCTTTATGGGCAGCAAGGTGGCACAGTGGTTAGCACTGCTGCCTCACAGCACCAGAGACCCGGGTTCAATTCCTGCCTCAAGCAACTGTGTGGGGAGTTTGTACGTTCTCCCCGTGTCTGCATGGGTTCCCTCTGGGTGCTCCGGTTTTCTCCCACAGTCCAAAGATATGCGGGTCAGGTGAATTGGCCATGCTAAATTGCCCGTAGTGTTAGGTAAGGGGTAAATGTAGGGGTATGGGTCGGTTGCGCTTCGGCGGGTCGGTGTGGACTTTTTGAGCTAAAGGGCCTGTTTCCACACTGTAAGTATCTAATCTAATCTAAGATTGCCAAGAGACAGCACAGAATCAAAAAATATTACAACATGGAGTTACAACCAGATTCCAACAATTATATTTTTGGAGTATGTGACAGTAGAAAATAGAGTTTCAAACTGATATTCCCATTTCTGCAAGAGATGGTTACAAAGGAATTGCAGGGGTCCATAAGATCACTTGATTTCTGCATTTACTGGTTCACAACCAAACCAGTGTGCCAGAATCAAATAGAAAAATATTTTTCCTTTAAGCAATAGTTGAAAGTTGAGGAAGGATGTCCTTGCAATAGAGAGAGTGCAGCAAAGGTTTACCAGGCTGTCTCCTGGAAATGGCAAGGCTGGTGTATGAGGAGAGCTTGAATTGGTTAGGGTTATATTCGCTATAGAAGAATGAGACGGGATCTCACAGAAATCTTACAATTCTAACAGAACCAAAAAAGGGTAGATGCAAGAAGGATGTTCCCAATTATGGAGTAATTCGGAATCAAAGGTCACAGTCTACGGATATAAGATGAACCATTTAGGATCGAGATGAGGAGAAATGTTTATAAGTAGATAGCGGTTGAGGCCAAAATATTGTAGGATTTCAAGAAAAACCTGGACTAAAGGGATCAAAGGATAATGGGGGAAAAGCATGAACTGACTGCTGAGTTGGATAATCAGGCACGATGATAAAAAAATTGCAGAGGAGATTCATAGGCCCAAATGGTCTACTCCTGTTCCTGCTTTCTACGTTTTTCTATGTTTTATCATCTTTCACAAGTTCAGGCCAGTGACCCAGCAACATGTTAATATTAGCAGACTTCACATACCAAATAAAAGAACATTAAATTCTCCTTCAAACTGCAACAAACCATTTAGAAATGTTAGCCTATCAATTCATTGCTGCCAATATTAATGGATGAAATTGTAATACATTCCATTTATTTCAACTCTGACATTAGCCTACTTTAAATTGGATGCTACTGCCAAAACAGCAGACAAATATGGAAGCATTAGGAATACATCCCACTGTCATTGATTGCACAGTCTTTACTGAAGACAAAAAGACTGCATATGTTGGAATCCCAAATAGACAGGCAAGAGCCTGCAAGGAAACAGCAAGCCAGGCAGCATCAGGACGTGGAGAAGTCGACATTTCGGGTATAAACCTTCATCAGGGGGTGGGGGTAGGGGAGCAGCAGATAAAAGGGTGGGGGAGGGGAGATGGTGAATTGGGGATAGGTGAAGACAGGTAGAGGGTACGACCTGGTTGGTCAATGGGAGGTATGGGTCTGGTGACAGGGTGGAAGGGAGGGGCAGGGGCTGGGAAGAGAGTCAGGGTATGGGAAGGGAGGTTATTTGAAATTGGAAGACCCAGACCAATAAACTACAGTCCTCTGCGCTGTAGGCTGCTTAGGTGGAAGCTGAAGTGTTGTTCCTCCAAGATGCGGTTTGGCTCAATTTGGCAGTTTGGCAATGAAAGAGGCCAAGGACGACCATGTTGGAAAGAGAGTGGGAAGGGGAATTAAAATGGGCAGTGACTGGGAGGTCAGATTGATCCCTGCAGAGCCCCGATGTAGAGAAGACCACAATGACATGACTATCCTTGATTGCCACAACGAGCCAAACTGCAAATTGGAGGAACAACACCTCATCTTCAGCCTACAGCCCAGAGGACTCAACATTGAGTTCGCCAATTTCAAATAACCTCCCTTCCCATACCCTGATTCCCGTCCCAGCGCCTCTCCCTCCCTTCCATTCCTCCCAGTCACCAACTGGACTCATTCCTTCCTTTGATCAACCAGGTGATACCCTCAACTTGTCTTTACCTATCCCCACTTCACCACCTTGCCCTTGCCACCCCTTTATCTGCAGTTCCCCCTACACCAACCCCAAATCCTGAAGGATTTACACCAGAAACACCGAGGGCTCTCTCTTCTAATGCTGCCTGGCTCACTATGTTCTTCCAGCCTCTTGCCTGTCTACACAATCTTTACCAGACTATTTTGTTTGGCAGCAGATATCAAAATATATTTTTTCCTGTAGGAAAACACAGCTGAAAAAGTTTAAAAAATCAACAGCAAGTCTGCAAGAGATTTCACTAATTCATAAAAAGTAAAATAGCTCAAAGAAAAAAATGTACTATGCTTTTTTAAAAAAAAACTAATTATATCCACTTTAGTGATTTTCTGCTGTTTGTCCATTTTGAATGTGATTTTTCTCATGTAGCAAATTTCTTATCTCCACATATTGTAGTTGCTGCCTATGTGGAAAGCATTTTTCTCGGATTCAAGTTCACTGTTGGAGATATAAATGCTTTGTGTACGTCACACCCCAGCATTCCAAAAAGACTAAATGAATCAACATTGGGTGAGAGGACGCGGTTAAAGGAGAGAGGGAATTCTCTCAGATTCCAAAGAAACCACCCACAACCATAAAAGATTGCTCAAACTGGCTTAGCGTCGAAATACCCGTTTCACATCTTCCCCACCTCCTTTTCCTGTAAATACTTCCTTTTAACTTTGACCTGAAGAGTAAAAATATAACAGACCAATAAACTCAAAGCTACTGTTAGAAACTCTTTTTTTTAAAAAAAACGTGTCCTTTCATTGGCAGGCTGTAATGGTTCCACTCCCTACCCGACATAGCCGTGCCGACCAGGAGTCAGATTTCACTTCTTGCTGCCAAACATATCCAGGTTACAACAGCATTCAATTGTGCCAGGAAGCAGCAATGATTTCTCAGCCACCATTAACCGTTTCAGATAAGGATGCGTAAAATTAAAACTAGCAATACTGAGGATGTCACAATCCAACTGGTTAGACTCTGCCATTTATTGTTTAAAATTTTAGTGTTACAAATGTTTTCTATGAACAAACAGAAATCCACAGGCATCGTTTACTGAACATCAGTGATTAGTCTGTCGGATTTGCTCCATTGCACTGCATTACAAAAGTTTTGTTTTCGAAATTTGCAATTACTTATGCCAAATATGATTGCAAGTTATTTTAAAATCTGTCACAGCTTCACACATTTCAGATGCGGTCAGTGAAGAGTTTAGAACTAGGCTTGACAAACATTTTAAACAATGACAAAGTATTGAGTTGGGTTCCAACCTCCCAGAATTGTTATGAAGTTTTCAGTAATTTAGGATTCATCACTTGCATATTGGGTGCGAAGTTTTTGGAAAATTAAAAATTATTTATTTTTCATCTTAAATAAATATTTTCTTTAGTTAGCTGTAAAAATATTAGCGATAGTAGCAGGGGAAGGGGAAAGCTGTTTGACCAGACGGGTGGTCAGAGATAAGTCATGCGATGAAACCTTCGGAGATCCGTCCGGTCAGAATCAGTAACCAGAGTGGCAGGCCATGTACTGCGTTCCCAGAATACAGCTCTTCATGCTGCTGAGCCCACCTGAATGACAAGCAATGCTATTGCAATTACCATCCTCCTCCTGGTCAATCCACTTCACTAAAGTGGGGCAATTTGTGTCTGTTTACAAGTGCGATACTGTCCATCTCGACACAGAAATACAATTTCTTCCTCCACTTAAAACTATCAACGTACACAGAAAAATGCAAGCACCCCCGAGGACAGTGGGCAAAAATAATGAATATTGAATAGGAAGTAGACAAAGGAGAGAAGGATTTGGAACGACCAAAACGTACAGCAGAATTGGTGTTTAAGTTTCCAGTACAGTTACTTCTGGTGTCCTGCAAGGATATGTCTTATGTCTATTTCTTATTTACATGTGTCCCTCAATGACATCTAATAACACCACCCAGTTTCACTGCACCAGATATATGGCAGATAAACACACTGATAACTGAACAACAGGGGATGTCGTCCAATTAAACATTGGAAAGACTGAATTTATTATTTTTAATCGCCACTCCAAACCCCATTCTTGAGCGACCAACTCTATCCCTTTAAAAGTCTGAGATGAAGCCAATTTGCTCATAACCTTGGTGTCAAGTTTCACCTAGAGGTCAATTTCCAGATTCATTCATTTCATTACTCAGACTGCCTATTTCCATCCCTGTGACATTGCCAGACCTAGCCTGTCTTAGTCATTTGCAACAATGACACTGAAGTACAGGAACCAATGGTTCGGAAGAGCTGAGGCTTTTACAATGCATTCTTTTTAAATGCTCCTATTCACCACTTCTCTCTCCTCAACACTCACCATGAATGACAATTTGGAAGCACAGCAGTGAGACAGGAGCAGCTTTAAAAAAAATCATTTTTAACAAAGACCTAAATTATACAAGCCCCAGCACTACAAAATCACAACTCACTCTTCAATGACATCAGAAGTCCAGTTTTTGATTGAATTTGGATCGAGTGGAAATACAAATCTAGGAGAGGAATCCTGCATATGGGTGAGTTAGGAGGGGGCAAGAGCCACAACTGGGAGGTCAAGAATGGGGAGAGACCACTCCTCAGAGGTCAGAGAAATAGAAAGGCCACAAATCAAATGTAGGGAAGCAGCCAAACAGGTCACTCAGGAGATGACATTCAAATTGATTTTAAGCACTCAATGGAGGTCAGTGATAACAGAGTCCATTAACTTAATGTTAAAGCAGAACAAAATTAAAAATGACAACTTTGAATGAAGTCTTACTACAATAGGTATACAAGTCTTGTGCAACTGAAAACATAAAATTTTGGCATATTGGATGAAGTATTTTCCTTCAAGAAAAGGTTTCTACGTCTATGAAGATAGGTGTGGTAAGTGCAAAGCTACAAAAAAAATTGTTGATACAGAGGGAGCCGGAGGACCCAAGCTATTCGGAAGAAATACAGTGGCATTGGCTTTACAGCCACTCCTTTCACCAATACCAAAAGAAACCCAGAATGATTTCCCATTCTGTTAACAGCAGATAAGTAAACTCTATGGACTAATTTCATGCCATTATACTATGAAATGATTTATTTCCACCAGTAAATATTAAATGGAAATTTAGTTTGTAAATAAATGGGCAGTGCACAAGAAAAAAGGCAGAACACATTCAGATGACTTTTTAAAAATTGTAATCTCTTCAAGTGATGATCTTACAGGGGTTTCCTTAAGACAAGGACACACGGTCATACCGCTCTACAGCAAGACATCTTGCATCATCACCAAAGCTGAAAAAAACGTATTTTGAAACTGTTGGAGCATTGGTCAATTGTCAGTTTAGCAATTGATATCAAAACCTTCAAATGGACCTTATTTAACACACCAGAAGCAGTTCAACCCAGCATTCTAAAAATGTCAAGTTTCAATCCAAGTTTCCTATTAAATTTTGGTTGCTGTTTTATGAATTTCCAGCAAAGATTAAAATTAATAACTGGAAACAAGTTCCCTTGGAATTCAGTGAACACTGGAACCAAAGAAATCTTTACAAACAATTACAGATTTAAAGAGATCAAATTATATCTTCTCCATACTATGCCACACACTGTAGATTAATGAATTCAACACTAATTTAAAGGGATGCTTCTGAAACATCTCAGTGGAAGAAATGCTAGTACCAAGTGTTGAATTGAAAACTGGTACTTATTGCTCATGTTCACAGCACAATATGTCCAAACTCGTTCATCAAAAGACCAGCATTATCACAATTTGCACTGATGCATTTTATGAATTGGTGAATTGGATGGGCAGAGACAATTCTGGTGAGAGACAAAAAGAAACTGCAGATGCTGGAATCAAAAGTTGGGAACAGTTCGCTGAACATCTCAGCTGGGCCTGCAGGGATTGACGTGACCTCCCAATCACTGCCCATTTTAGTTCTCCTTCCCACTCCCTTTCAGGCATGACCATCCTTGGCTGCCTCCATTGCCACAACGAACCAAACTGCAAATTGGAGGAACAAGACAATCTTCTGCTGGGGCAGCCTAGAGCCCACAGGACTCAACATTGAGTCCTCCAATTTCAAATAATCTCCCTTCCCATCCTCCGACTCCCTTCCCAGCCCCTCCCTGCCACCAACTGGATTCATTCCTCCCACTGACCAACCTGGTTGTACACTCTACCTAAATTCACCTATCCCCACTTCACTACCCTGCCTCGCCACCCCTTCATCTACAGCTCCCCCTACGCCCACCCCTAGTCCTGAAGAAGGGTTACACCTGAAACATCGACTTCTCCACCTCCTGATGCTGCCTGGCTTGCTGTGTTTTTCCAGCCTCCTGCATGTCTAGAGAGACAATTCCAGGCAAAGAAATCTCAACTTGCTCCAGTCTGTCAGATTTCACTCAATTAAACTCTCACATGACAGTTTTAATGATAGACCCTATGCATTAACCCAATTAACATAAAGAAAAGTTTTTTTACAAAGAATTATGCAAACATTAAACAGAATACCAAAAAAACTTGAGAATAGACATTCGTGGCTAAATTAGAAACCCTTCATAATATTAATTCTACCAACTTCGTGTCCAATTGCATTTTGAATAGTGCCAAAATTTTCTACTGTAAATTTACCTGTCCTTCAATAATACATTTATATGTTTACTTTTCACCTCATTGTAAAAATATTGAAATACATGGACTTACAAAAGAATGGGAAGCACCATAAAACCCATTCAGATAGCACATTGCCGTTACCAACCATCAAACCTAGCCAAATCAAACAAGTTCTAAGACACTGTGGAGCCCATAATATTTTAATTGCAGGCTAACCAGCAACTCCCACTATTGAGATATTAAATCTATATGGAAGATCATCACAAAATACACTATTCTGGTCAAAATTAAAGCAATCAATGCCATTCATTTGGCATCTACTACATACATCACCTCAGACAGTAGATTCAGCCTGACAGTGACAAGAGTAAACAGTATAATGTAGTAAACAGACAAAGTTATCTAACGGTTAAAAGACAACCTGCAAGTCAGAAATTTAAACTCTCTCCAGTACAAGCTCCATAATACAACAATGACCTGTTGCTTCCATTCTATTTTACATAATTAGCATGTACTATGCACACCAGACAGCAAATTACTGATCTAAAAGAAATGGGCAAGTAACAATGTAAAAGCTCTTTCTGTATCTAAATGCCAATTGAAGACAAAGTTCCAGGCAAACATCAGAGGCTTCGATAAGGAGAAGTGACATAAGGAGGTCTACTGCTGGCACTGGTACAGATTTGCTGCAAAATACTACAGTAGTTGCAGAATCTTTATTCCTAGCGTAAAAACAGAAATTTGACTGTAACAAAAGCAACTTCAGCAATGTCGCTCAAGTCATAGCAGATTATTGATTGCTTTCATACACCTTTCTGACACTGTAGAGAGCAACTGTGGCCTCATTCAGTAAACCTTCACTTCTGTGTAGCATACTAAGGAGAAAGTGAGGGCTGCAGATCAGAGTCAAAAAGTGTGGTGCTGGAAAAGCACAGCCTGTCAAGCAGCATCAGAGGAGGACAGTCAATATTTCAAGCAGAAGCTCTTCATCAGGGAACGTGGGGGGAGCTGCAAGGGGGCTGAGAGATAGCTAGGAATGCAATAGGTAGATGAAGGTGGGGATGATGGCGATAGGTCGGAGTGGAGGGTGGAGCGGATAGGTGGGAAGGAAGATAGACAGGTAGGGCAGTTCAAGAAGGCGGTCTCGAGTTGGAGGGTTGGATCTGGGATTTGGAGGGGGGGGGCCCCGAGGGGAGATGAGGTAACTGGTTAAATCGACATTGATCCCATGTGGTTGGAGGGTCCCAAGACGGAAGATGAGGTATTCTTCCTCCACGCGTTGGGTGGCTAGAATTTGGTGGTGGAGGCAGCCCAGGACTTGCATGCCCTTGCCAGTTTCTCCATGCACAAATCAGATATTGCAACTCAGTCAAAGAAATGAACCAAAACCACAGGTTCAAATCTCAGTTCACTCATGTTTATCAACTCCCAAGTAATGAAACAGCTTGTGAAAGCACAAAGTTCTTTGTCAGGATTTCACTTGTGTTCAACCATTTCCAAATACAAATCAAACATCTTATTTAATGCAGATTGTTCAAACATTGCAGGATTCATGACATTGAAATAAAACTGTCCCCAAGAGCTCTCTCTCTCTCACAATAAAAGATAACTTGTAGGCTTCCAGAATTTAAAATTTTTGTATTTTACTGAGAAATAAATTAATGCAAAATTAAACTGGAATGTTGGTAACAGGCTTATCATGGGGAGTGTAACATTGAAAGAACAGTACATATAATGACTAAAACAGGCAAATGTGCACTGCCTCAAGTCAATGGTCTCAACTACAGGGCTGAGTCAGAAACTTGTTAGTCGGTAATTGAGAGTGAAGAAAATAAATGGGCTACTTAACCAGGGAATAAACAGAGGAAAAGACTGCCCTGGAGCATAATGGCAGTATCTTGGGTGGATACCCAAGGAAAAATATTGTCGCTTGACAATCAGCTATGAGGAAGTACACAAGACTTTCCTTAGGGAGCTCAAGCTGACAGCCTTAGTTGTTTAAGCTAAACCACAACTAAAATCACAGGTAAAACTATTGCTTCAGGTAACATATCAAGTGGATAGCACAGTAACTAAATGGTTCGATTCCAGCCTTGGGCAACCGTCAGTGTGGAATTTGCACATTCTCTCCATGTCTGCCTGGGTTTCCTCTGTGTGCTCCAGTTTCCTCCCAAAGTCCACAGATGTGCAGGTTAGATGAACTGGCCATGCCAAAATTGCACGTAGTGTGCAGAGTTGTGTAGCCTAGGTAGATTAGTCATGGGAAATGCAGGGTTACAGAGATGGAGTGGGTGTGGGTGGGATGCTTGTCAGAAGGACAGGGTGGACTTGATGGATTGAATGGCCTACTTCCAAACTACAGGGATTCTATAGATTCAGTTCTAACTAAAGTTGGAAAAGGTAGACCAGGGTATCATTCTCTTCAGCAGTTTATTTCAAAGTGTCAAATGTTTTAGTTCTACAGTACTTGATATCAATGGCATATGCAAGTTATTATAAATTTCACATGCCCTGCTGAGTACATTTCAGAGGTATAGCTTCATTCTTGTTAGCTCCATGACATTATTGGATATTACGTTCACCTTTATAGACCACTTAGCCTACAACATATGAATTTGAGCCATATTAGTAAAGTAGAATGAAAATTACAACCTGGAGAGTGACTAGCAGTTCTGACATCTCACATCAGGTTACGTAGAAGAGATCATTATGATATCTGACTCTTAGGGATAAGCTTCGAGGCAAGATTATTCAAATTAGGTTTCTATTTCCTAGAATCTAGATGGACAAAGAATGAATAGAACGCAGTATCACAACGTTTAAAGGAAGGCAAAAGATAGAGGAACAGAAACTATTTCTACTTGTTGGAGAAATCCAAGACTAGGTAATTATACCCTAAAAATTAGAAGAATTGGATCCTTGGAGGGGGGTAGGGGGAAATAGGTAACGATTTCTACATTCAAAAGGAAGAAGTTTGGAAAAAATCTTCTGCAAATGGCAGCTGTTTTTTATGTTTAAGACCGGTCATTGATAGATTCCTGTTAACCAAAGGCATTAAGGCACTTTGGGTAAAGGTGGGTCCAGTAATATTGCAGATCAGTTATGATCTCACTGAATATAGAAAATGCTGGAGGATGGCTCATAAACAGTTTATTCTCCAACATGTTTATGTAAGGATTGCTAGAATTTCAGAGACATATCACCTCACAGGTTGTTTCAAACATCTGAGCTTTGAACAGAATAACTAGCGCAAAATCATGTTTTTTTAATTAATTTTAAATCTTAAAAAAAACCAAGTCAACAACTGTCTTTTTAACATTAATTACAAGACAACAGTGTTGTTGATTATTTCCTCAAATGAAAACATCACCACGATTCAAACGAGTAGAATTCAACTTTGTCTGAATGGAGTGGTGCAGGGCTGAAAGTAAATACAACACATATCTCTCCGTGAAAAACACATACCAGCTTCAAAGCTGTATCACAGGTATGACTGTAGCATGAAAAATACAACTGAGCCTATTAGCATTACAACATTTTAAGAACCATACACAGAGGACTAAGTCGTTTACAAGCAGAAAGACATGCTGTCGATGAAACCGTATTTCTGTGTAGAGGTATGGAAAATAGGAGAACAGCTCAAAAAAGTGCTGCATAAGACTTTTCTTTCATAGTAACATTACCAATGTTTTTCCTGAAAAAATAAATTCACACTGATCTAAAGAAAGGTATTAATGCACATTCTGAAAAAATAACTTTGAGCGTTTAACTGGACAGTAGATTTATGAAACAGATTCTCACAAATCACTGTGAAAGTTTGTTTCCAGCAAGGCAAACATGTTTGTGGCCAACAGATATAACTTTAACCTCTCAAAATAAGATGAGTATTTTTCTATGTGGAATAATATAACAGGTTTGATGTGCAGTAAATGAATTGCAAGAAAGCTGCAACCAGATGTCTGCTTCATGAATGTGGAACAGATGCTTCTAGAATATACTGGAGCAGACAAGATAGGGCGCCACTTTTATTTCAATCTTGGCAACATGCCAACAAGCATCATTCTAAAGTTAACACACACATCTCGCACTACCCAGAACAAATATCGGTTTTAAAAAATGCTGTTTAAAACATGATCATAAACAATATTAAAATTATATTGGTCGTTAGAATGCAACAATGCAGGCAGAGCAACTGCATTACACCCAACATATCCACACCTCAAAAATCAAATTAGTTTTTCTAAAATATCAACAAGCAGGTAGCATAAACAAAGATGGGTCTGAGATGATGTGTCCTGCCTTCCTCATTATGGGCAGTTAGGATACATGATTAAACTGACCTGAGTGAGGATTATTCTTCGCCAATCAATTTAAGGGTTTTAATTTGGTTCCACACTCAAGTTTGCTTCAATGTGCCCTATTGCTCATATTTTGGCAATTTCATACTGGGTTAAAAAAAATCTAAGGATTTTGTAAAATGTCTTCTCCCCACTACACCCAGCATACTGATTTTGCTAACAATACATGATACAAGATACAACTGGAAGGACTGAGCTAATTTTGCACCAGCACCAGGCACGGATATATAGTTATTTTAAAATCAGCATTTGCTTTCATTATAGTTCATTCTTCAGGTTGAGCCAAAGGAATAATTCTGCCACAAAATCAAATGCAGGCAATTCACTTTATGTATCACATAGTCAAAAGTCAAACAAACACACACTTTCTGAACTGGGTCAGGCTCATTTTTATTTACCTACTCAAGCAGACATTGGTGCTAGATGGCAATGCTGTCAGATGAAGGAGCTGTCTGAAACAGTGAATATTTCAGCTTTGAAATCCTAAATTGGCTGAGTCAATTAATTTTGAATTTGTGCCATAAGATGGATGCTCTAGACACCATCTCATAGAAATATTTGCAAAACCATATTTTAGCCCAATCCCACACAAGTAATCAAAAGTAACTGCTGTACTGGAAGAACAGTAAATGACTGTCCTTCTTACTATCCCTAGAAAATACTTCCAGTGTAGATCTGGGCAATTTCCCAAGTCAACAGGAACAAATATGACCTTACACATTAATTCAACAAAATGAGACATCTTTCCTTTCCGATTAATTGCTATAGACAGGTTGGTCCATCACAACATCAGCACTGTAGTAAAAGGAAACTAGAATATGCCAGTCACCTCCACCATCTGCTAATATATACACAAAAAGCAAGTCCAGAATTCATCAAGTGATAGTCTGCAACTAATTGTTTACCTGTTACATAAATTGAGGTAGTAAAACCTAGTCCTGGTCATCATATTTTCTTTGAAACAGATTCTAATATTTGGCTTCTATCTTATTAGGTATACACAGATGTTAGTAATGTGGCTATATTCTTAAATGAATGCACTGCTCCTAATAGAGATAATGCCAGCTTCAACAGTTGAGATGATGGAAATATAAAGATAATTCATCAGGTAACCCAACTCTACAAATTGCATTTTTATCACTCACATGATCTTGGTTTGAAAAGAAATTGAAAGAATACTACTCCTCACTTCATTGACAATGAGACCATCACTAACACAAGGCAAAAGTTTAAAATAAGCAATTAAGTGACCCTGTATTGTGAGAATAAGATTAAAAGAATATCCGATACACAGCACAATACATGGACTGCAGCAGTTCAAGGCAGCAGCTTATGACCATCTTGTAATGGGAAACTAAGATGGGCAATGACTTCTAGCCAAAATCAAAACATCCCACAAGTGAATGTAAAAAATGAATGTAGCATAATTTCAAAGTCTCATTGATGCTGAGAAGCCTGTTTCTTAAAAAAGAAGCACTTTAATTTGATAATAGTCTGCAAAGGCCATAGAGGCAGGAATCTCTCTTCTAAGTTTTGGACATCCTAACATAGCTGCAGCTACTCTACTTTTTAAACAGACAAGCAGTATTTGTAGATTCAGGCACACATTAAACTGTTGCTATCCATACAGAACATTGACAATTCAGGAATTGGTTTCTCTGTGGTGGGCTGTCTGTCAAAATCACCACTATTTGCATTGATGCATTTCATTAAGTGGTGAACTGGACAGGCAGAGACAATTCTGGGCAAAAATCTCAAAACCTGCGCCAGCTTGTTAGAGGTTGCCCTGCAATTAAACCCACACATGATAGTTTTAACAATGAGATCCTGTACATTAACCCAATGTAAAAAAATACTTTTTCACTATGTTCAAAGAATTGTACAAACATTGTACAGAATATAAAAGACATATGAAGAGACATTCAAGAATAATTGGCAATCCTTCATAATGCAAATTCACTCAACTTGTGTCCAACTGCATTTTGAATTAGGCCAAAATCTTTGACCATAAATTTACTTATCCTTCAATAAAACATTTATATTTTTACTTTCCACTTCATTAAAAACTCACCAAGTTCTCTTAAAAAAACACCGTAGCCAGTCAATCTAATTAGATCGTATTCTACCCCCTTAACACCATAAAAGCCTCAATTATGCCTCCTCTGATTTCCTAAATATGCCTAATGTTTGGAGGCTATAACAGGAACTTGAAGGCCAAAGCAAAATAACATAATCCCTTCTTGTTCTTCTCATAGCCACCCCATAGATAATTACTTGTTAAAAAGTGCATAAACTATCATTGATCCCATTTATAAATAAGTGTCATCCATGACAAATATTGCTCAGATCTGCATGAGAGAAACTATACCTGCAGTCAAAGTATGTCAGCAGGGGGCTCTTGCGGTTAAGTGGCCCAAACCCCAGGCCAAAAAGACTACATTTAAGTATGAACTGCTTCAGAGATATGTTGGAACATGGCTGAACAGGTAGGTTAAAAATATCTCTAATATTAGCAGAAGTACCATCATTCTACTCACTTATAGAGATGTACAGCATGGAAACAGACCCTTTGGTCCAACCCATCCACGCCAACCAGATATCCCAACCCAATCTAGTCCCACCTGTCAGCACCCGGCTCATATCCCTCCAAACCCTTTCTATTCAAATACCCATCCAAATGCCTCTTAAATGTTGCAATTGTACCAGCCTCCACCACTTCCTCTGGCACCTCATTCCATACACTTACCACCCTGTGTGTGAAAAAGTTGCCCCGTAGTTCCCTTTTATATCTTTCCCCTCTCACGCTAAACCTATGCCCTCTAGTTCTGGGCTTCCCGACCCCAGGGAGAAGACTTTGCCTATTTACCCTATCCATGTCCCTCATAATTTTGTAAACCTCCATAAGGTCACCACTCAGCCTCCGACGCTCCAGGAAAACAGCCCCAGCCTGTTCAGCCTTTCCCTGTAGCTCAGATCCTCCAACCCTGGCAACATCCTTGTAAATCTTTTCTGAACCCTTTCAAGTTTCACAACATCTTTCCGATAAGAAGGAAACCAGAATTGCACGCATTATTCCAACAGTGGCCTAACCAATGTCCTGTACAGCCGCAACATGATCTCCCAACTCCTGTACTGAATACTCTGACCAATAAAGGAAAGCATACCAAACGCCTTCATCACTATCCTATCTACCTGCAACTCCACTTTCAAGGAGCTATGAGCCTGCACTCCAAGGTCTCTTTGTTCAGCAACACTCCCTAGGACCTTACCGTTAAATGTCTAAGTCCTGCTAAGATTTAGGTTTCCCAAAATGCAGCACCTCGCATTTATCTGAAATAAACTCCATCTGCCACTTCTCAGCCCATTGGCCCATCTGGTTAAGATCCGGTTGTAATCGGAGGTAACACTCTTCACTGTCCACTACACCTCAGATTTGGATTTCCTAGAGGTATCATAACTATCAATTTCTGGAATGAACAATAATAGATTCTACAGTACATGAAGCAGGATCAGAAGGCAGGAGATATTTAGCACATGATGCACAAACAAGTTATTCCCTATTTTACAGTCTTAAATTATACATGGATACATTGAATCCCCGCCAACTATATGTTTGCTTTTTGTGATTTTGCTTCTCCTCTTTAAATTTATAGTACACCTTTCACCTCACTGCGAGTCCAAACTTCGCTTATCTACACTTGCAAAGAAAAAAAATTAAAATAAATGAGCATGCAAAGTCTTCTGTGATCACTGTTTGCAAAAAAAGAAGATTGTTAAGGAATGAATCCCTATGAACAGCAGGTATTTACTGTACACAGGTGTAACCTAGAGAAACAGGGGGGCATTGAGGTCCATGGGCACAGATCCTTGAAAGTAAAACAGGTAAACAAAAGCAAGACACAAAATATAAAACCGGAGAATTCATACTAGTAATGTATAGCTAGCCCATAATTAGAGTACTACGTGCAGTTGCAATCAAATCACAAAGGATATGAACATACTCAAGGATATCCACTGGATATTATGTGGAGTTTGCATGGAATTATGAGTTATTTTTGAATGAACTGGGATTATTTTAGTTTTTTATTATTTATTTTTCAGCTTTGGTGTATTCTACCTGCTGAATTTGGGTGTCTGGATAACTTAATACTTTACTGTTTAATAATATGACAATTAATAGGAGATTGTTTTTCAATTCCATATCATACAGAAATGTGAGGTCTGTCAAAAAATAAACTTTGGAGGTTTTATGGTTAGGGTACAAGGGACTATTTAGCTTATCTTACTCGGAAGAAGATGCAAGGTATTTATACTTGGAGACAAAGACAGAAGTACCTGAGATCACAATGAGAGACTCCAGAATCTACCCAAAGTCCCAGCAAGGGGTTGAAGATACTGGTTGTAAAATGTTATGGTATGGAACTGTCCAATTAATGTTAAGATGAAAGAGAGTAGGAAATAGAACAACTAAATTTATATCCAGGTAGAAATATTGAATAAAATGTTTTTCACATTGCCATAGGAAATAGGACTAAGGAAACTATTTTTGGAAATCAGGCCACACATTTCCCAAAATCAATATTATGGCTAGTTCTGTATGATACAACTAGAGATGTGGGAGAGAGATGGTCCTTACTTGAAGTAATGTATCCTGGTATCTTGCAAAGATTCTGGGAGATTCATTCTGCATTAATTAACTGGAACATTAATTAATGGACTTAAGAAACACCCTAAAAACTAAATGCTTAGGGGCTGTTATTCAATGTTACAATTCGAAGAAAAGAGGATATGGAAACGCAACGGAGGCTGGGAGCAACTGTGGAATGCTTATGAAACATGCAATAAGTATAAAAAGAGGCCGCCCCTCTATCTAGTTCAAAATACAAGTTGCCTACAAAGATAAAATTGAATAAATGCTATTATCTTCTCAGTAAAACTTTTAAAATGTGATATCTTGACATGTCATTTTCTTTTTAGATTTACAAATCTCTATGGAGTCTGTAATAGTGAGATGAGGCTAGATTTCTCCATCAAATTTGCCATGAACTTCTGTATTTCTATTGTCTTCATTTTTATACAAAGCTTTGATTTGCTACTATAACTGAATTGTAAAATAATGGTCAGTTTTGCGAGCTTTTGAAAAACAGGTGTTTCTCTACAGTACAATTGGGGGACCTAAAGCTGCACCGCTGCATGGATGTGGTTAGAACATAGAAGTTTTGGCAGTAGTTTCCTTAATAAATATGGGCAGAGAAATTTAAGTTTAAAAAAGCTGATACAAAAATGCGACAGAATGTGAACAGGAAGCAAAGTCATGTACACAAAGAGGTTGCTGTCATCACATTTAAAATATAAAAAAAAGCATTTTCAGAAATAATTATTCATGGCAATAATTTTGTTAAGAGTGTGGGTGATGTAGGCTGCTGAGCCAGGAGAGGAGAGCCCAAAAGGCACAAAGTGGTGAGAGCAGTTTCATCAGTGAAATATATATCTAACTGAAAACAAGGAAAACTTGAAGTCACTAAGATAATTAATCCCTACAAATGAACATGCAGTTCTAGCACAAAGCTGCAGGGTTTCAGGAGTTACTACATAGGGGAGAAAATAGAGTGTATACTGTTGTAATAAACAAACTCAATTGAATAGTTTAATACTGGCTAGCTTTATGTAATTACGTAAGTTTTACAATTCTGTTCCTAACATATTGCAAATTACTTGGAGTGGAGTGACCGGATTACAGACAAGCATGCTTAGCTGTGACTTCACCAGTTCACAGAAAGCATATTTAGGATGGTGGCTTTTTTTAAAAAAAAACAACTTTTTAAAAAATAAAATTGTTGTTTACTTCTGCCTGTTGTCTTGTGCCAAGTTAAATACAGTGCTTGAACAAACAAATACCTTCCTTGTTTCTTATAGCTTTACAGGAGTAAAGATAATGTAGGATATTGATTAACTCTTAATTTTTCTTCTGCCAGAGTACAAATACCTTATATGTTAACACAAAGTAGTGTAACTACATGAATACATTGTCGAATAAAACAGATAATGAGAATGAAAATATAGTTCCTGACAATAAAGAATAATTCCTTAAAAAATCTTATGCAGAGACTTCATAAAAGATTCTGATCCCTGATCTACATAGCAAAAAACAAAATCCCAAAGTTGTTTCGTAGAGTCAATCAATAAAAAAAAATACCAACTGAGATGTGGTGGTATTTGGAGAAATCACAAATCAGACAAATATGTGGATTTCAAGTAGAGTCTTGAAATGATGAGAAGGAAAGGTGGACTAATTTAGGAAGGGAACTCCAGAATTTTAGGACCTAAGCAATTGAATGCACAGTCACTCATAGTGGTAAAAGTTGAAGAGGAAACTGAAAAGGGCCTGTCTGACAACTGATCAAAGATCTGAAGAAGGGTCATCAGTTCTGAAGGTCACTGAATGTGAAACTCCACTTTCTCTCCACAGATGCTGCCAGACCTGCAGAGTTTTTTTCAGCAATTTGGTTTTCTTTCTGATTTCCAGCATCTGCATTCCTTCCATTGTTTTTTGATCAAATAAAATACTGGGCTTATAAATTGTATGAATCAAACATTCAATCTCTTCCACCAGCTCCAAAAGAAATGCAAAAATCCTCAAAATTCAGAACAAGACAAACGGATTAAAACTACTTTGCAAACAGCCAAGAAACATAAAACTGCTAACTGCTAAGCCATTGCATTCATGAAAACCAACCGCCAAAAGAACTTTGACCAGAATTAGGAGAATTCATCAATATCCTCTGTCATCACTACCAGATCAGGAATACAAACAGCTTGGACTTAGGGTGAAGCATGCAGCAAGTCAGCCTACTTGCAGCAGATTGAGAGAGATACGCTTTAGAAGAGCAGCAGTGGGAGATTGTAAACTAACAGAGAGCTCCTTCAACCTATTGCCACCTGTCAGAGCCAAAGTGTGAAGGCATAGAAAAATAGATAGGTGATTGGTAGGTATTTCTTCCGATTCTCTTTTGATTGACCAAGTAGTTAAATTCAGATGATGATACGGGAGCTAAAGAATACAGTTAGGAAATGCACTTAAAATATTTAATGTTAAAACTAGTTAATTTAATAGATTAGAGACCGTTTTGGCAAGCAACATGTTACATCTGGTAGACACTGATACAATTCATGGTCACCACGTTTGCAGTAGATGGATGCTCGAGGAAAATTGGTCCAGGGTTGATGAGGTGGAGTCTGAGCTGCAGATACTGCAATACATCAGGGAAGGAAACAATTACCTGACCACAGACACAATCCTTAGATTAATTGCATTAAATACGGTCCATGGTCTCAGACAAGAGGGTCTGCCTGAGAGTGAGACAAAGGATTGGGATACAGAATTTAGCTTTGGAGGAACCTGAGCCAATGCTCTTGTCCAATAGGGATGGGACTCTTGCTTCCATTGGGGATAAAAGGCATAGGGTGCAGGTAAGATAAGCAACCTAAGCAAAAGAATGTGGCAAGTGGGACAAGAGGAGAAAACCATAGTAGTAGTGGGGGGCAGCACTATTAGTTGAATAGATAATGTTCTCCTGCAAAGATGGAGTGTCCCAAAAACTGTGTGGCCTATCTGGTGTCAGGGTTCAGTACATCTCTTCTGGGTTGGAAAGGAACTTGGAGTTGGAAGAAAAGGATCGAGTAGTCATGGCCCAAGTAGCCAACCATATAGGTAGGACTGGAAAAGAGATTCAACTGAGAGATTGGAAGCAACTCAGTGTGAAATTAAACAGCAGAATCGTAAGGATTTCAATTTCCATCCTTCTCTCACATTCATCTAATCCATCTCTAACTCCGTCCTTGACATAGGTTTTCATTTCTGGGGATAGGCTGGCCATTGATATCTACAACAAACCCACCAACTCCCACAACTATCTTGACAATCCACCATCATACCCTGCTTCCTGTAAGGATTCCATGCCATTCTCCAGTCTGTTGCATCACCTCAGATGATGCCACCTTTCTGCTGGTGGGTGGGTGGGTGGGTTGGTGTTTAACTCCGACATGTCCACCTTTTTCTTCAAGCAAGGATTCTCTACCATGGTTGATAGGGCCCTCAGCATGTCTGACTCCATTCCTGCACTTTTGCTCTCATGCCAATCATTCCTGCTCATAATAAAGATGGGGATCCCATGCCCTCACTTTCCGCTCCACCTGCCTCTGCATCCAAAGAATCATAAGCAGTCATGTTAGCCATCTCGAGAGATATTCCAACACCAGGCTCATATTCCCTTTCTCTTCCTTGTCAGAATTCGGCAGAGATTGTCCCCTCTAACCAGGTTCACTCATCCTCCACTCCCAACACCTGCTCACAACTCTTTCCCAGGCATTCACAGAAGGTACAATACAGGTCTCCTCACTCCTTACTATTCAAGGCCCCAGACACACTTTTCTGGTGAAGGAGCAGTTTTACCTACATTTCATTCAATCTAGTCTATTGTCATTGCTGCTCACAATATGGTCACCTCTACTCTGGGGAGAGAAAATATAGACAGGTTGACTGCTTTGCACAACACACTGTTCTGTCCGTAAACATGACCCTGAGCTTGAAGTTGCCTGCCAAGGCAACATACCATCATGTTCCCATGCCAACAGTTCCATCTCAGGCCTGCTGCACTGTTCCAGTGAAGATCAATACAAGATGAAGGAACAATACCTCATCATCTGCCTTGGTACCTTACAGCCTTCAGGACTCAACCAAGTTTAACAATTTTAAAGGATGAACACCCTCCCTCAGGTTCACTACCCATTCCTGCCTCCAAATCCTGTTCTGGATACACTGCTCCCAGCACAGCCAACTACTTTTCAACTATTCACACTTCCTCTAAGTGCCCATTCAGCATTTCTCTCTGTCCAGCTTACCATCAGCAGTCCCTGTGTCTGTTTCTTCTTTGCTGTCTCCCCCTGGATTCCATCTATTCGACGCACTCTTCCCTAAACCCCAACTTCTCCTCCTCCCCACCAGGTCAAAGTGCGACAGAACGCATGACTATAAGCAGAAGAGTGCAGCAGAAACTGGAACTAGAACAGATAATAATGGCTTAAAAAAAGCCAAAGCTCTCAACTTAAACATGCACAATATTCATAATATGACGGAGGAGTTGAAAGTACAGTAGACAAGCAGGAGGCGGGACACAGCAAGCCAGACAGCATCAGGAGATAGAGAAGTTGATGTTTTGGGTGCAATCCTTCTTCAGGACTGGGAGTGGGTATAAGGACAGCTGCAGATGAAGGGTGTGGTGAGGGCAGGGTAGTGAAGTGGGGATAGGTGAAGACAAGTAGAGGGTACAACATGGTTGGTCAATGGGAGGAACAAATCCAGTTAGTGGCGGGGAGGAGTGGACGGGAGGGTGGGGGATGCTGGGAAGGGAGTCAGGGGATGGGAAAGGGAGGTTATTTGAAATTGGAGAATTCAATGTCGAGTCCTCCAGACTGTAGGCTATCCAGGCAGAAGATGTGGTGTTATTGACAGGCAAAATAACCTCCCTTCCTATTCCCGGAATCCCTTCCCAGCCCCTCCCTCTCCCTTCCACCAATCAGATTCATTCCGCCCAATGAGCAATCAGGTCTTACCCTCTACTTGTGTTCACCTAGTCTCACTTCACTACCCTGGCCCTGCCACACCCTTTACCGGCAACTCTCGCTACACCCACCCCCAGTCCTGAAGAAGGGTTACACCCGAAATGTTGACTTCTCCACCTCCTGATGCTGCCTGGCTTGCTGTGTTCTTCCAGTCTGCTGCCTACTTTGAATTCCAGCATCTGCAGCATTTTTGTCTCTAACCGAGTTGAAAGCACAAACAGAAATATGTGATCATGACTTGATAGTTATTATGGCAACATGGTTGCTGTCAAATATTGTGCTGATGTCAAGGGTAGTCATACCTCATTTTATCTAGTTTCAGACTAAGGCTCTATGAGATTTGTATCGGACAATTCTGGTAGAACCAACAGGGACAGTTGCAGAGCTGGTTATTGCTGTGTAAGTGCCACTTAATCCTTGATTTTAGCATAATGTACCACTTGAAAATTAGGGATACCATTGTGTAGCACATACAATGAGGATAAACATGCTCAGTATTTAGCTAGGCCTCTGTGGAGCAGAAATAATTTTTTTTGGGGGGGGGGTGTGGGGAGTTACGGAAAGAGAAAAATTACAACATACCACTTCTGCACATTTCAGTGGCTGACTATTGGACATCAGCAAGGGTTAATGTGTGACACTGAGTGATTCAGCGAGAAAACAAAATCCAAATCCAAAAACACAACCAATAATAAATATCCTTTGCACCAAGCCAAACATCAATCCGTGGGAAACTTTTCTTTGAGATTTCTAAAGTGACAGCTGCGTTGGTCAAATCACAGGAAATGTGCTTGCCCCCCACATTCCAATTAAAATCAACCCCTTTATCCTAGTAGCAGAATTATAGATCTGCAAAACAAATCATGTTAGAGTTGATAAGACACAAGATTTTAGGTAAAATTGGATTTCGTTAAATTGCTTTAATTATTTAAATTCATTGAAACTAAAACGTTCTGTTTAGCACTTCAACTGATTCTATTAAAGTAATTTACCAACTGAATTCTGTTGTGCAAACTATGATCAGTACAGATTATAACCTTAAATCAAACCTCGGATTCCTTGTGAAAAATAAGCATAAAGTCAGAGTTATACAGCATGAAATCAGAACCTTTGGTCCAACTCATCCATGAACTTATCAGGCTTCAAATGTATTCCATTTCTATAGTTATTTCTGGACAGAATGCAGAATTTGTTTGATAAAAAAACACTGACAACTGGACAACGTTAACATTGATCTTACTGGCAAAGAAGTGAGACCAATGCCAAGTGATGCTCTACCTGTATTCAAAAGAAAGTAGTAAAATTGTGATTTTTTAAAATGTTAAAATTGCAAAAACAAAATCGAGGGCATATGTAGAAAAATTACAACTGGCAACATCTATACTTCAAACAAGTTTCCAATTTACTTTTATTACAATATATCACTTGGCAAACTGTTTATTTGTCACTGCTCACCCGTCAGGCAAACACATTGACTAGAGAGGGAATATTTCCTGGTTATTTGACAGCTTAGGATGTCACACTCAAGCCTGATTTCATCAGACATATGTGCCAGGCAATGACCACTAAATAAATGAGAATCTAGCTGTAACTCCTTGGAGTTCAACAGTATTATTATTGTTGAATCCCACATTAATAACATTCTAGGAGTTACCACTAACCAGAAACTGAACTGGACAAGCTATACAAATGCTGTGGCTACAGAGTATGTCAGAGACTAGGAATTTGACACCAAGTAATCACCTCCTGTCTCCTCAAAGCCTGTCCAAAATAACTGATTGGTCATTGGTCATTGAGGGGGGTACCAATCAATCATCTTCAGTATTCACTCCCTTCACTACTGATGCATAGTAGCAACAATGTATACCATCTATAAAATGTTCTGCAGCAACTTACGCAGGGTCTTAAAGCAGCAACTACCAAACCTATAATCTCTACCACCTAGAAGAATAAAGACAACAGAACACCACCACCTAGAAGTTCTCCTAAAAAAAACCTCACGTTCTAGCTCATACCCTCACTGTAACAGGATCAAAATCCTGGAACTTCCAGCCGAACAGGACTGTGGGTGTACCTGCACCCCAATTCATACAGTGGTTCCAGGTAGGTCAGCACCATCTTCTTAGGGCTATTAGAGCTGGGCAATAAATGTTGGCTTAGCCAGCAACAACCATATCAACATGATTAAATGAAAAAAACTGCATGCACACTTTTAATAGCAAGTGCTGCACATTATTCAGTTCCAGTCAATTTTCCTTTTCCAAAACATGGCTGCTTAACTTTAATACTCCCATCATAAAACATAACAGGATACATTTGCATGTCTTAAACTACCTTTGATCAGTCAGGTTGCAGAAATCAATCCTGTAAATATATTTCAGCATTATTCAAAGTTTAACTTAAGAGTTTCTTTTATAAATCTCACTTGGCAGTTGCAATTTGCAAATATCCATCCTTCTCCACAATTTTCATAATAACTTATTCTGAAAACAAAAATGCAGAGGTTTCTTACACGGTGTTGGAATCAGCACACTGTTGGAATTCCAAACTTGATAAGACATGTTTCCATTTGTTATCCGTAAAGTTTGTTCTCCTATTCATTGGTAGTAGGATGACATTGTCCTGAATGTGACACAGCTGAGTAAAGCCAAGAAAGAATTCTGAAAAAAGGTGGCTATGCAGCATAAAGAGATAAACACATGTCTGGAGATTTCTCTCTATAAGCAATCAACCAAAAAAAATGTAAAATGCCATTTACTATTTTACTAGACTTGAAGTCAATTCACTTGAAAAAGTTACTGAATGAAGTAGATCTGGGATAAATAAATCATTAAATTTTTTAACTTGAGAATGTTGGAATTGAAACAGAATAAAATCATAGGAGAGAAGAAGCAGTTCATGAGATTGGGATGAAGACTTGTGAATGGACATTTGCTTGGCATCTTTGGTTGGGAATATTTATATTAACATGCGAGCAACAGAAAACTGTAAAAGAAAAGGTGCAGTCCCCAACACACACAACAAGAAGCTTGGACAAAAAATTCAATATCAAAGTCGCACATAAATTTTAAATATCGGTACAGCTATTGGATTGCTAATCATTGTAGAGCACATCAAACTCAAATCTCGACAAGAGGAATCAGGAATTTATATTCATAGGGATGCTCAAGTTATACATATTTCACTGATAGCTTAACCTGTCTCATCTTGCAGATTTTATTTGCAAATCTAACCCTAGCTCTGTCGGCCCCTTAGCTCAAGATTTAAAAATTCAAACTTGGTTTCCAACTAATATCATATAGCATATCAATTGATCAATCACAAGCTGGTGAGAAAATTGTGTGAATGCTAGTAATACAAAGATAGCATCATACCGCAAAGAGGGGTAACACAATTAGTCAAACACAATAAGAGTTCAACAGTTACAATACTTCACAACAACACTGGCAGCCAACACCATCTCTCAGCCTTGCTTGGTACAGACTTATCAATACAACTGATTATGCACATATTTGAAAAGTATTGAAAAACACTTAAAAACCTTGATTAGTTGAACAAACCGTTAAAAACAGATGCCACATTTCAATTTTACTGTATTTCAAATAGTGTGTCACCTTTCAATCAAGTGGATTACACAATTTGATACTGAATGCCTTAATTACAAATAAATCTGTTAAATCAATCATCAGCAAGTTAAATTTAAATTTTCTAGCTTTAAATGAACAGTTATCAACTGTACGGAAGAGCATAAGAACGAGGAGCAGGAGCAGTCAATTTAGCCCCTCAAGCCTATTCCACTATTCAATACAATCATGGCTGATCTTAACTCCATTTGCCTGCCCACATAACCCTTCAACTCAATTTGTCATAGAAACACACAATAGAAATAGACTGTTTGATCCAACTCATCTCGCTTTAGAGCCATATGTCCTAAACCTTTCCAAATGTCTTTTAAATATTGTAACTGTACCTACATCATACACTTCCTATGGCAGTTCATTGCACATACACACCACTTGTGTGAAAAGGTTGCTCCACATCCCTTTTAAAACTTTCTCCCCTCACCTTAAAAATATGCCCCTAGTTTTGAACTCCCCCATTCTAGGGGAAAAGACCTTTGTTATTCACATTATCTATAACCCTCGTGATTTTATAAACCTCTTAAGGGTCAGCCCTCAACATCCAATGCTTCAACAAAAGACGTCCTCACTTATTCAGCCTCTCCTTATAACTCAAACCTTGCAGGCCTGGTAACATCCTTGTAAATCTTTTCTCCACACTCTCCAGATTACTAATATGCTTTCTATGTTAGGGCGACAAGAACTGTACAGAGATTCCAAAAGGTGCCTCACCAACATCCTGTACAATTGCAACATAACATTCCAACTCCTCTACTCGATGGTTTGAACAATGAAGATAAGCGTGCCAAAAGTCTTCTTTACCACCCTGTCTACCTGTGACACAACTTTCAAAGAACTATGTACCTGAACTCCTAGGTCTCTCTTATTAAAAATCTGTCCATCTCCACCTCAAATTTACTCTCATTTTAGATTGTACCAAATGAGGAAACATCCTATCTATATCTACTTTGTCAATCCTCAATTAGCATCTTATATACCTTAATTAGATGACCTCTCATTCTTCTACACTACAGACAGTACAAGCCTAAACTGCTCTATTTCTCTTCATAAGACAAATCTTTCATCACTAGAATCAAATCTAGTGAACATCCTTCGAAGTAACTACATCCCTCCTCAACTAAAGGAGTTAAAACTTTATGCAATACTCAGGGTGCTGTCTGACAGCAGAAGTACAATTAAAGCAAAACTTGCCAATTTTTACACTCTATTCCTCAGTAATAAATGCCAAAATTCTATTTACCTGCTATACCTGCGTACTGGTTTTTCTGTGATTTACGCATGAGGATACCCAGATCTCTCTGCACTGAAGCACTCTGAAGTTTCTCCCTTTTGGTAATAAGTTGCCTTTCTATTCCTCCGACCAAACCAGATAACCTCTCATTTACTCACTTCAACTACTTCTGCCAAATTTTGGTCCATTCACTGAACCCATCTATATCTATTTATAGATTTATTTTATTGCAATGAGAGTGCACCACTTTTCATTCATTCAGTGAGACCAAAGTCATAAAACAAACAGCTCCATTGATGTTAGGAATTCAAAAGTCTAAAATGCAGTCTCCCCATTTTCTCCCATTTATTTGTTGTTTTGTGTCATCACTTAACTTTATGGTCTGATTTTGATGAAAAACACCAGCATCTAAACACAGCTTGCTTAAAGTCTCAATATGACTGTCAAATTGTAACACCAAAGAAATCCTGTGTGAATTTCAAACTGGTAAAAGTTGCTCATCAAATTGGGCCATTGGCCTAACGAAAATAAAATAAAATCTCTCCACTACTCAGATTCTTATGCCATGCTGCAATTTTACACTTGTATACTAGTTTCACCACAGAAAGTCATTCTACTAATTAGTCGCACATTTTTAAAAAAATGATATGACCATCATTAACACTGCAAACCAAACTCTTGCACAGAAAACTAGAACTATGGAGTTTTATTCCTTCAAGATATAAATTGATGATTTTTAACATTTTAATTATTTAATTTTGACATTTGATTTTACAATGTTCCTTGGTCTTTTTTTTATACCAATTTTCAGTTTGTCTTTCTTCCCACATTCCAGCTATTTCATTCTGTTTCTGATTTAACATCACATTCACTCAATCCAATTCTCCCTTCTCCTCAGGATTTCTGTACATTTCTAAATCCATTACATGTATCGATAAAAGAAATAATTTGTCCCTTTGTTCAGGTTTTGAAAACTCCACTGTCCTCAGCTCATGATTCCAGAAACATCATAGACAGAAATAAAATTATAACCTAACGGAGTAGAAACTCATCCATTTAACAAGGTGCACCATGAGATGCTCTACTCCAGCAAAATTTTACTTTGGTTTTTATCTAAATGTTTGCAGAAATTTTCTTTTGACAACTATAATTCTAGCACAGAAAGACAGATGAAAATAGCATTCAAAAGTGAAGAACAACAAGTAGCTCAACTCACGGAAACATTCAGAATTGCCTAAGTGGTCATGATATCAGAATTATTGGGATGCAATCTCTTAAGAATTTAGGCACAAACCTGCCGTTGCAAAGTCAACTGCATGGACCCCTTCATCTGCCGATGCTGGCTAGTTATTGACGGTTGCCAATGTTGAGATAGTGTGTGACTGATGGTAGCAGGCTCTTGATGCATTTGTTGTTGGTTCCCCATTTTCTGTTGCTTGTTTGGATGCTGCTGTAACTGCCGTGAAGCCGCTGGTCTTAAAATAGGGGATGAATTCCTTTGGCCAAGGCCTGAACTGCCAAACTTTGCTGACAGCTGCCCCTGAAAATCATTTGTATTCATCCTGGTCAACGAATGTGTCTGAGAATGTGGAAGTGGATTTCCCTGAAGAGCTGAAAGGTCCGTTGGTTTCCTTTGAACGGATGTGTTAGAAAGTCTCACCCGAGAAGCAGGACTGCTTGTTATTGGCACGCCAGTTTGAACAGAGGGCATACTTGAAGGACTGAAGTTTCCCTGAGTGTTTACAGAATGTATAGGCTGGAGAACCTTTTGTTTCGCAGGACTGTTGGGACTGAGCATATGTTGAACTGGTTCTTGGTTGGTCCCTGCTGCCACTGTGAATGCGTCACTCCCAGGGAAGCAAGTCATAGCCTGGGTTACCTGATGAGTTGAAAGGATTGCAGCAGATGTCAAATTGTTGCCATTAGCTAGGTTGCTACTCGGGTAGGAATACGGAGGAGTAAACTGATTTGAATTAGCAGAACACGGAGTCATTTCTCGTGATGAGTTTGAGAAGTTCACATTCTGATGTACACGAGTGAGATTAGCACTACTGGTGAATCGCACAGGATGCACTGCATTCATGGACAGAGCTGTAGTTGGTTGGTTAAACTGCTGCACTGAAGCAGAATGTTGTTGAGTAGATGAACTTACAGTTGTGGTCGGTTGGCTCAAAGGAGTCATATGAGATGAAGCCGAACTGTGGGCACCCATGAACTGATTGCCACGATTTAGAACTTTCTGACCTGTAGTGAAATGATTCATATTCTGTTGGGGCTGCACTGATGCAGGTTGTTGCTGCTGCTGCTGCTGTGGACTAGACTGATGCAGACCAAAATCATGATGCGTGAGGAAGGGGGTCATTGGCTGAATGGACTGTGAATGTGCTTGCAAGGTATGGAATGGTGATCCATTCTGATTTGAAATAGGGCTTTGGTGGCCCCACATTGGGCTGCCATCTACGAATGACTGGCCACTACTATCATTATTGGCAGAAGGGAATAGCCCATTTGTCTGATTTTGCTGATGGTCTGGTGAACAATGAAACTGGGAATGTGGGGAAAGGACACTAGTCTCAGCACCACCGCCCACCAAGTTAAATGGCTGATTCTCTGAATGAAGTTTCAGTGAATCGAATGTCTGTAACTGTTCAAAGTTAATTTTTTCTGATGTCGGTGTCTCGGATACATGATGCAATGGCTCAACCTGCAAAGGTTCAAAATCTGCACTTAGGTTTAGCTCATCAACCAATGAAACTGGTCCTGCTTGTGAAAAGCCATCATCTGCCAAGCCTTCCAATCCTCCACCAAACAAATTGGCATCATCCAAAAAATCCATGATGGGATCAGTCATCCTGTTGCATCTACTACACGACAGTAATCAACAGTCTGCTCCAGTAAGCTGACTTCAGCCGTTCTGCAGTGGCAGTTATAAGTCTTAAACTGTTCAACGACTAATCCACTACATGTCACTTTCAATCCACTTAATTCATGCAGACATGGTCATGCAGCACCTAGAAAGTCATTTAAAAATAAAGAAAACATTAATTAAATAACGTACTTAGTAACAGGTTATCTTTCATGTCATTTGACCATATTGGTGTCAACCCTTTCAGCATCAGTTTATCACCCAAAGAACTGTTTGATTATGTACATTGTCTATCTACTTCAATTATATGTAACCACAGATCACAGACTGGACACCTCATTCACAATCGCCTGGCTATTAAACAACCGCAAAGGGAAAGCATTAAAAGTAATCCTGATTTTTGGAAATGAGAGTAGATAATCACAATTATTTGTACTATAGAAAAAGAAATTAGCACTTGAAGTTAAGGAGATCAGGAGAAATATATCAACCAATAAACAATTCAAAGTTTGAGAGAGGATTTGTAGCTCAGGTGCTCATTGTTGTGGTTCTGTTCGCCGAGCTGGGAATTTGTATTGCAGATGTTTTGTCCCCTGTCTAGGTGACATCCTCAGTGCTTGGGAGCCTCCTGTGAAGCGCTTCTGTGATCTTTCCTCCGCCATTTGTAGTGGTTTGAATCTGCCGCTTCCGGTTGTCAGTTCCAGCTGTCCGTTGCTGTGGTCGGTATATTGGGTCCAGGTCGATGTGCTTATTGATTGAATCTGTGAATGAGTGCCATGCCTCTAGGAATTCCCTGGCTGTTCTCTGTTTGGCTTGTCCTATAAATAGTAGTGTTGTCCGAGTGGAATTCATGTTGCTTATCATCTGCGTGTGTGAACTGACAACCGGAAGCGGCAGATTCAAACCACTACAAATGGCGGAGGAAAGATCACAGAAGCGGTTCACAGGAGGCTCCCAAGCACTGAGGATGTCACCTAGACAGGGGACGAAATGTCTGCAACACAAATTCCCAGCTCGGCGAACAGAACCACAACACCAATAAATAGTATACCTCTTAGTGACTACTAAATAGTAGCTTAATTTGAAAGTTGACATTAGAGGAGGACAAAAATCAAACTTAGCATGAGCATTGTTAAATTGCATGCCAACAGTGACTGACCAGGTTCTCAAACAGAGTTGCAACTGAAGGAGCCTTTTCGAAAATGCACCATTGATAAATCATTACCTTCGCAAAAGGAAAGTTCAAGAAAAATGGTGTGTAGAGAATTGAGGTAGATCACTAAACATATAGTGTAACATATAGACACATTCACTAGATAATGCAAGGACATTTCATAGAATCACAGAATCCCTATAGTGTGGAAGCATGCCATTCAGCCCATCGATCCTACAAAAAACATCCCACCTCTCCCACCCATAACTCTGCATTTCCCATGGCTAACCCACCTAGCCTACACATCCTGGACAGTATGAGCAATTTAGCATGGCCAATCCACCTAACCTGCACATCTTTGGACTGTGGGAAGAAATCGGAGCATCTGATGAACAGATCTGCATTATACCTTTTAAAAGGGAAAGAACATTACATAAACAATGTTGTGTATGTTGAACTGTACAGGACACAAAGTTGTGAGATCATTATTCCCTTGTCATCTGTGTGCACTTCCTCCAACACTGCCACACCTCACTTTGCATTACATCTTACTGGCACTGACATTTCTAACAACTCTGACACCCACACCTTCCAGCTCAGCGAGCAAACATACATCCAGAACGTCAAACTAAGCTACAAATCTTCTCAAAACTCACTACCCACATCTTTGACTGAAACTTATTCATTTTAGTAGGCTTAGAATTATACTCATGTGACATTTCCACTCCTGATGCTCAAAACAAATCAAAATTACAATATCTTTCCCACTGCCAGCATCCCAACAAATCTGCATAAAACAGTAGAGATTACTTACTTAGCAATACTGAGAATGGTAAACACGCATGAAGCATGGAAGTACATTTAAGTCAGAGATGATGTTACAATAATGATAAACATGGACTATTATTCAACTGCTATCTCCTGATTTTCATATCCAAGGTCCTTTGTGGACTCTGATTTTTGGAGCGATCAAATACTAACCTAAAATGATATTCAGATGACCACCTGACCATAGATTAAGGCAAATTCAGGAACCCATTCAGAATACACCTAATCAGCTGCACAGAAATTACCATTTCATCTAAAGACTGAAACAGGCAATTAAGTCAAAGTGCATTCCTTTTAATTCACTTAAATGATAAGTTTGCATATTGAGAGATGAAAGGTTCCCTGCTGAGTATTCAACTACGTCAGACAATGTAGATTGTACACTAAAGCTCAGCAGTAAATAGATGTTAGTGTGTGAGATTGATGTACATTTGTAGATTTTAAAAAATCTGGTAAACAAAATCTTTTGTAAATCAAAAACAGAAATGGTGGGAATGTGCACATTTACCACAATAAGTAAACAGAACGAATAGGCTGAAACTCTGGATATTAATGCTTACGTAATGCAAGATTAATATTCAGTGCAAAAAACTTAAATTCCAGGCACAGACAGGCCCAATGACCGTCATCAGCATCTCTGTATATGTCTCTGATTTCAAGTATTGAATTCCTCCTCCCCACCCCCTTATTTCTAATCTATCATGTTCTTTGCATGGTATTTTCCACATACTATAACAAAAGTAGAACATAAGGTATGTGGGTGATTTGCCGAAAGGTACAGTGCATAGCAGCTGAAACTGTCATATTTCGCGACAGCAAGAAGTTAGTTTTTATGGCAGCATCATGTATTAACAAGTGAAACTGACTGAGCTACTATGAAGTGACCAGAAATATACCAGAAGACTGTCAGATGGTAGCATTGCAAAATACATTTCGTTATCTACTTGTTTCAATCAAGACAAATTTTCCCTATTCCTGGGGGGGGGGGGGAAGAGGAGGTGTCTTGGACTAGAACAACATTGTAATTGCAAAGACTCTGTAGACTGCCTAGAACAACATTGTAATTGCAAAGACTCTGTAGACTGCCTAATGTTATTCTTTGCAAGAGATCTAATACTTGAAAGATCTAACAGCATCTATATATTTTGGGGTGAAAAAAAGGCAGCAGGGTGGAGATAAATAAAACTGAAAATATTAACTACCCATGACTTGCTTGCCAGTGAATAAAGCAAGTTTTAGTGTCTGTTGAAACTAGGAAGCAACTTGACAAAATAAAAACAACACACAAATTCTGAGAATCCGTGCTCCAAATCAAACAGTCAATAATCAACTCTGAAGTAAGACTAATGCATTGAGAAATGCAGTATTCTATTTGAGTGCAGTACTGTCAATAGATGGACCAGGTACTCCCACTATAAACAATTCTAGCTAAATACAAACTAATTTTTTTTTGTGGTTCCAGCATTCCCCCAATACGCAATATTCTGCAGCATTATCCAAAATTGCTTCAGTTATATCTGACATAGTCAACACCACATCTTTCACACGTGGTTAGACTCTCATTGAGTCATTCACCTCAAATGCTATATGCTTACATTTGAACAGAACTAGTTCAAGTACCTAAAACAGCAGCAAATTCCCTCCAAGGAACAAACAGAAAGGAAAACTCATTGATGTAAGCTTCTGTGGTTTTCATTGTTTTGTTAGTATTTTCTCCAGGTAAAAGAACAAGATAAACAGGACTGGTGCTAAAACACAGTTCTGTTTCACTCTGTTCGAGGTCTCAAATGGTGCTGTTGATTTGCCAGTTCACAAATTTCCTGACCCATCATTCTGTGGTGGAACAGCTGTCCAATCTTGACAAATTTCTTCCAGGTAACCATCCATTCCAGGATTGTCCAGAACACCACCTTATTGACTATGTCAAAAACTTTTGCAAGGTCAAAGAAAATGAAGTAAAGGGGCATGGCTATTTAAAGCACTTTCCGTGATTTGTCTCACTAGGTGCATCATGTCTACACTGCTACAGCTTGTGTGTAAGCTACAGTGACCCTCAGGAAGATTCGTTTCTGCCATAATCATTAGTCTGTTCAGGGTGATGCAAATCATATAAATACTATGGCTACAAGAGCAAGGAATCCTGCAATGACTGACCAACGTCTGGACTGCAAAATCTACTCACCATTGACAAAGCAGAAGTCGGGAATGGGATGGATACTCCCCACTTGCTTGGATGAGTTCAGTTCCAACTCTCAACAGACTTGATGCTATCCATAACAATCCGCCTGACTGTAACCCTATTCACCACTTTCAACATTCGTTCCCTTCGTTCACTCCAGCAGTATACACCATCTAAAGAAATGAGAAATTCACCAAGGCTCCTTAGATAGCAGTTTCAAACCCACGACCACTGCCATCTAGGAGAAGACTGGTAGCAGGTCACCAACATGGAAGTTCCCCACCAAACCACTCGTTGTCCAGATTTTGACATTTATTGCTATGCCTTCACCATCGCTGGGTCAAAATCCTGGAAATTCATCGTGATCGCTCCTTTTCAGTGGGTTTGCCAACAGCAATTGTTCAAGAAAGCAGCTCACCATCTTCCCAAAAACAAGAAAGGGTGGACAATAAATGCTGACCCAGTCAATCTTTCCTGCTATGAAGGAAAGTGAGACACCTCTGTAATTGCCATGCATTACATTTAACAGTGATCATGGGATTGCGAAAGATATTTGGAATCCTCGTTATTTCAAATACACAACAGGATACCATGGAAGACCTCTACTGTATTAAGGCATGTTGCTTTAAAACTTTCCACTAGGATTCCATCTTTTCCTGAAGCCTTGCTTCATCTTCTTAAAGGCTTTCTTGATCTCATTAACAGAGGAGAGAAAGTTAAGCTCACCAAGAACCAATTGCTGAAAGATCTGGTTGATGGTTGTGAGATTGATGGTAATCAGTCTGTTTAGTAGGTAGAAACATTTTGCTCAGCTGTCTCGTATTTCGGAGTGATTTTTGATCTTTAAACTATTTCACTTTGCCCTTAGGTATGATGTAAAGACTCTCGAAAAGGGAGTGCACCTCTGATACTGTCTTGAAGATTAGAGTTACGTTGTAGCCATCAAATATCATAGAGCAGCACCCGTGCACATCATACCATACAAGTTCCAATACTCCACTATATCGGATTCCATGCATTCAGAATGGGGCTACACATCCTTGTTTATTGTCACGAGTCTACACATTGATTTGTCTTCTTTGAGCTTGACCAAAACCTTAAAGCAGCTCAAGATATCCTGATATGACTGGCATCACAAAATGTGCACACACACATAGAAGAAAGAACCTACTTGCAATACCAGCCTCCAATGGGTAATAAACAGTGATTGAAACTATAGAATAGATGAAAGGAGGTTGTTGTTCTCAAACTAGGTTAAAAGCAAACTGCAAAAGTTAAATCATTTGAAATAAAGAGAACTAAACTGGAAATAACTGAAGATCTAATTTGTAGAATGCCTAGTTTACATTAAATGAGTTGTAAATAAGCTGTGGAAAACCAAAGTAACGCCAAGATGAACTCAAAAAACCAACTTGTCCACGAGTGACAAATGAATGTTAAGAATTCTGCACACTAGGTAGCATATCACACAAAATGGGAAACAAAAAACTGCTAAGATTCTTTTCCATTTTGCGCTAAGCTCCATTCAAAGACATGCATGATGAATGAATTGCTTTTATTTCTTGGATAAGGAGATTCTGGAAAAATATACATGATCCTTCAATATACAAAATGTTGAACATCATCTCTCTAAATTAACATGTATTATTCATAGCAGAAACATGTATGCCAATACTTTTGGCTCCAAGATTCACACTTTGAAGAGGATGTAATGGCCTCGGACACAGTGCAGAATACATTAGATGAAATGAAACCACTATTCCAAGAGGGATGTTGAGGATAGATTACACAATGTAAGGTTGAATTCTCTGCATTTTAGAAGGTTAAGTATGGATTTCATAACAGGTTTCAAGAGATAGATAGACAGAGATATGAAACTATTTCTGTAAGCTGGGGTGCCCTGGACTAAAGACTAAGCCATAAAATTAGAGGCAGAATTTTCTGAAATAAAATTACAGAAAAAATAATTTAAACAAAGAGTGGTAGAAGTTCAAAACTGTCTTCTGCAAATTGTCAGATAGCTTTGTTCCAAATGCAGAAATACAGAGTTAGATCACAGGTCAGCCATGATCTAACTGAATGGCCAAAAAGGCTCAAATAGCTAAATGACTTCCTTCCAATGTTCCTTTGCTTATGACCCAAAAACTATATTGTATGCTGTGGAATATACAAGAGAGTGTTGCTCAATGTTGGGACTTATACTCTTCCAAAAATACATTAATGATCTAGACCTTGGTATACAGGACACAACTTCAAAATGTGCTGACATGAAGTGAAACTTGCAAACACGGAGAAGGATCATGGCTAACTTCAAAAAGGCTTAGATGGCCTAAGTTGGTAGAATGGACAGACAAAATGAAGTTCAACATGGGGAAAAAACAAACTTCAGTGACAAGGACTGACTAGAGAAGCTGGGACTGTTTTCTTTGGAGAAAAGACCAAAAGAAGATCTGATAGAGATTCAATATTATGAAGTGTTTTAAGTAAGGAGAAGTTATTTCCACTTGTGAAAGGATAGAGTACAAGAAGGCACAGATTTAAAATAGTCAAAAGCAGCATAGGTAACACTTGAAAAAAAACTTTTTCGCACAGCAAGTTATGATGATCTAGAATGCAGTAACTGACAAGCGCGATGGAAGCAGATCCAATTGAAGCATTCAACGGGAAGTTAGTCTATTTAAAGAGAATAAAATGCCAGGTTCAATGAAGGCGGCAGGGGAATGAGTAACAACTTTATTGGGGAGCAAGTGCAAACATGATGGGCTGAATGATCTCCTTTTCTACAGTAACAATACCCATGATTTGGTGAACACATAGATTATAACCTGTGCCTCCATCTTGCTCTAACAGTGTTGAACTCAAATGTTGAATGCATTGATTTTCAACCTTACGAGTTTTTGCTTAAGAATCAGGCTTCTCTTTTAAAATAAAATCAATTTGCAGGGTCACGGGCACCATCAACAACTGACTGCATTTCTCTTCGGGAGTAGTTCCTTCACATGCACAGACGCAGTCTTACAGCCTGTGGTGTCAATGACAACAATACCCCAGGTGGCACCTGCAAACATCTCAAGTCCAAGTTAACTTGGATAACCCTAGTAAGTATTCCAAATGCAGGCACTGTTTTAGTTCAATGTTACAGAGTTGGCAATCAAATGATTAGAAATGCAAGTGCTTCAGCAGCTTTTAACAGTGCTTTACTAACAGCCACTCACTACTTCACTTGCTTCCCTACACCAGAATAATTACCCATCGAATTCACCGCAGTAAGGGGAGTCCAATAATTAACACTGTAAATACCATTACCTTAGAGGTTTACAAAATTATGAGGAGCATGGATAGGGTAAATAGGCAAAGTCTTTTCCCTGGGGTCGGGGAGTCCAGAACTAGAGGGCATAGGTTTAGGGTGAGAGGGGAAAGATATAAGAGAGACCTAAGGGGCAACGTTTTCACAAGAGGATGGTACGTATATGGAATGAGCTGCCAGAGGAAGTGGTAGAGGCTGGTACAATTGCAACATTTAAGAGGCATTTGAATGGGTATATGAACAGGAAGGGTTTGGAGGGATATGGGCTGGGTGCTGGCAGGTGGGACTAGATTGGGTTGGGATATCTGTCGGCATGGACGGGTTGGACCGAAGGGTCTGTTTCCATGCTGTACGTCTCTATGACTCTATAAGTATACAATGTCTCCCAATCAAACTCCACGAGAAAGTGAACAATTAGAAGTGTGGGTCTTATTTCTTCATAAAGTAAAGTCATTGGAAACTAAAAGATTTTTACATTTACATTTTGTCTCTTAACTCTTAGGTCTTTCCTTCCTTCTCAATTTCTCTTTCTCTACCTGAACTAGCATTGCACCTTTTCCTTCTCTGGTCGTTCAAGCTTAGTTTAGCACATCAATTCCACTGGTCAAAGAGACATGAAACTTATCTTGTGGTACAGTGATAATGTTCCCATTCTAGGATAGAAAATTTCAATGTGTGTCCAACCTGCCCCAGAGGTTGAATGAATGATTAAAGCAACTATACTACGGTATCACACCAGACCTGTTGCTTCTGTATCACTAAAAACTTGCACTTGTAGCACCTTTATGACCATACATTTAAAGAGATGCAAGAGTAAGCTAGACAAGCAGAATCCTTGCTCCAGTATATTTATTGATATCAATGTACTTGCTTCTTCATACATGCATGGAATTGTGCATTAACCATGGAACAAACTTAAGGTGGAGCAGGTTAACAGCAGTATGAATCTCCACAAAAGTTATGAATAGTTCAAACTGTTTCCATGTTCACAGTCAACTGTAAATAAAAGTGTGTTGGTATAACATGTGGCTATAGTTTCAAGATTCATTTGGTGCAGAAATCACAAAGTCCCTTTTATACGGCGATTTTTTATTCAGAGTCTGGGAGACTAGTGTCTCTGAGCAAGTTCCTGGAATTTACACCATTAAGAGCAAGTCCCTTATTCCAGCACCAGAACCATACTCTCATATTTAAAAAACAGCCAATGTTTCACAGTGTCACTATATTGACATGAGAGAGTTTTTGCCATTATATAGAAAAAGCTAAAATTATCACCAAATATGGTTAGTCATGGTCTTTCAAATGAGATGAGTAAATTGGTTTCTATAGAAACCTGGCTAATTGAAAATATTCACTGTTAATATAAATTAACTGCATTTGATAGAGACTCCCAAATGTGAGCTGCTCAACTATTTCTTTCTCTGATTGAGTATCCCGTCAAAGTCAACATTCGTTGCTCGCTCCCAGCTTTCCTAAACAACAGTGGCTTAGTGGTTATTTAATGGGCGGTTCAGAAAGAACCACATCAGTAATATATCGGCCTGACCAGAAACAGACATCAATTTCCTTTCACTAAGAGGCGTTTGTTTTTAAATGATATGTACATAGCAACTGGTTTCTTTCGTGAAATAAATTAAAATCATATTTCAAAGTTATACTAAGTCACAGATACATAAATAAGTAAGGGTTGCACTAAATAAGGAAGCCTTTGGAATCAACAGGTGTTGACTGCAAATTTATGAAATTACACCATTTTCAGTTTGCATCAATTTGTCTACGACTACTTTTATGATGGATCCTTCAAACTGCTCATATTTCTCAAAATCAACAAAAATTAATTCCCAGATCAAGGATGTGCCAAGAGGATCTAGTCTGAATGTCCAAGGCTCTCCCACTTAAGGACAGAAATGTTGGTTTGCCTGGAGAAGTTATGAATGGTGCTATCAAGAAACCATTCAAATACTACTGTATAAGTGACTTTTAGTCCGTTAAGCTAAATGCTCTCATTTATACAATGAAAGTAACCAAATGTGCCAGAGGTAGGAAGAGGACAGAGATGGAAAAAGAATATGATCTTCAATTAGCAATTGCAGTATTTTCTGGAATTTTTATTCCTATGACACTATGGAACAATCTATAAACAGTGTACTTAGGCACTGGTTCAAGTCCCACCTGCTCAAGAGAAGTGTCATAACAGTAACTAGTTAGAAAAAAAAGTGTTGTGTCCAGGTGATAAGAGAAGAAAGGGGAGACAGTTTAGAGGGAAGTTGTTTACAGTTCTAATTTTAGATCGAATGATTTTTGTCAGGGTTAAGGAGGAAATGGTCTGTTTGAGGATAGGGAAGATTAGGAAGACATTGTAATAAATGGAAGCCATAAAATCTATACTTAAGATGACAAATTATTTTGAAAAGCTTTAATTAAATTGTATACCATTGTCAATTTAGTCTCTCTAAATCATATTTTTGAAAAACATTGAGTAAATTATACGTAATTTTATTAAAATCAGGTATAGTGGTTGGGTAGTCAAACTATTGCAAGTTCTCAACTGAATTCAATAAATTTAGTAAGATTTATGGGTTTCAGAAAACCATGAAAATAGATTAACTGCTGGTAGGAGCAACAGACAACTGGTTTCACACTGGGTGTGCTCTCAGGGGATGAGATGTTTCAGGGCATACAGAAGTCAAAGAACAGTCTTTGGGGATAACCAAATAATGGTTTGTCAGTATCATGGGCAATATTATTCCTTGAATCATCACACAAAATTAAACTAATTGGTTACTCATCTTATTCCTACCTCTGGTACCTTGATATCCACAAAATGACACTAGTCCTGCCTGTATGGACAATGCATTGCAAAGCACTCCCTTGTGAAGCATTTAAGGATGTTTAGATTAGATTAGATTACTTACAGTGTGGAAACAGGCCATTCAGCCCAACAAGTCCACACCAACCCTCCGAACAGCAACCCACCCAGACCCATTCCCCTATATTTATCCCTTCACTTAACACTAAGGGCAATTTAGTATGGCCAATTCACCTAACCTGCACATTTTTGGACTGTGGGACGAAACCGGAGCACCCGGAGGAAATCCACGCAGACATGGAGAGAATGTGCAAACTTCACACAGGCGTGTGGTGGGAATTGAACCCAGGTCTCTGACGCTGTGACGCAGCAGTGCTAACCACTGTGCCACCCCTTCTCATCCATAAACCTTCCACAATTGAGAAGCACAACTTAAGTATACGTTAGTTACTATGAATGAAGTATTCATGTTGAATACGGCTCACTTCCATATTACCAGGGATGCATAAAATAGACATAATACATCTTTGCTTATTTTAATTGTTATTTCCTTATTTTTGCTGTAAGGAGTTATTATCAGAAAAGAATTCTCCTGCCTGACTTGCGAAACCAAGCATACTGAAAATTCATGACTTATACAATATTGGGGAGATGATTGCTTGAAACTGTTTTTGACATTGAACAGAAGAGTTAGTAGGTCACTCAAAACTGTTGCCTCACAATTAGGAAAAAAGCCATTTCCCCTACAGCAAAATTGACTTGTTCCTATGAATAGATTACTGCTTGCTATAAATAGTAAAATGCTTCCTGATAACCTCAACATATTTGTGCTGTTTAAGCCAGCTGTATCTGAAACAGGACAAGCTCATTTTCTGTTTCACCCACAATATGCTTAATTTAATCTGTCAGTCTCAAGATGCTGCATCAATTACAATAAAATTTACAGGACTAAAACAGTGAACAATATGGCCCAAAGTTTGTGAATCCAGTAATTTGAAGGAACTCAGTAAGAGACAATGCTGCAACATGTGGTGTTTTAAGTTATTTTATGCATGCCTGGTAATATGGAAGTGAGCTGTATTCAACATGAATACTTCATTCATAGTAACTAACGTATACTTAAATTGTGCTTCTCAATTGTGATCCTCCAAACTGTGGAAACTTTATGGACATGCAGGTGCAAATGCAGGCGTGACTTGAGGTGCACTGGATACCACTTGTTGACCCAAATGAATTCGCAAAGCAGTTTGCCATCAAAGCGATTCATTCAAACAAATATCTCCAGAGACAATGTAGAACCCAAATCCAGTGCCTTAGGCTGCTTGACAAAGTAAAAGCTTTTAATTCATCGAAATCTGATTCACAGGCCCGGCACGTTTATGCTGGGCAACTCTACACTGGACATGCATACAGTGTGCCAAGGTTTCAGAGAAAACTGAAAAGTTTAGTAGTTACAACATAAATACCCATTAAGATAATAGAAAATGATGGAAATAGCCAGAATCTGTGAAGACACAATCTAATGTCGGAGGTCAATTACGTCTCATTAGAATGGAATGGCACATTATACCTGTACTGGTAGCAACGAAAAGAGAAGCAAGCAGTAAACCTGGAACACAGAGTAATACAAAATATTGCAAGGGATTCCAGAAATCTGAATTGGAAACAAAAATATTTGTAAGAATTCAGGATAGACGATATCTGTGGAGTAAGGCAGATGTTTCAGAATAATGACCTTTCAGAGTTCTGATAGAAGGCCATCAAAATGACTCTGTTCCTCTTCACAGATCCTGCTTGAATTGCTGAGTTTTTCCAGCATTTTTGAAATGAAGATGGAATCTTATAAAGCAAGCATGAAGGATCTCAAATACAGTGCCTGAAAAAGTGTAGAGGAGGTAGAATAAATTCAGGCCATCAAAAAAAAGAGTTGGGTAATTATTTGAAGCAGAAGAAAAAAGTTGTAAGGCTACAGGAAAATACACAGAAGTGCAAGTGGGCAAGGTGCTCTTGCAGAGAGTCAACAGAGACAGGTCAGGCCAAATTACATTCTTCAATGCTATAACCGTTCTAAACAAATCTCTGTTTCATGGGTCTATGGGAGGAGGAAGCAACCTGTTGATGATACAGGCAGAGAAAAGTGTTCATGTAGCCCAACTCAGCTGCACTTTGCAAACATGCTTCAATTCTGGTTATACTGTCTGACCAATCTGCCCATTGAATGCTTTAATGTTCAGCATTGATAAACCTTTTGAAGTTCAACATGATAGTTCAATTCCTCTCTTCAAGCTTATCTAACAATGGTTATTTCAGCCTTGAAGTCATACACATTATTTATTTGCCTTTAGTTGAAACTCTGCTCTCAATCTAAATAACATACATTAGTAGATTCAGAAAAACAACCTACACAGGCAAGCCAGACGTTTGAATTCTATACCTGGTCTCACCCAGTTGTGGGCAACTGGCTTTAAAGTTTCAGAGTTCAGAAAATACACCAGAAAAAACAGTTCCTAATAGCTCAACAAGTGAACATAACTTGATAGTTGTATATTTGGGTATGATATATAATCTGTGCAGCAGCTCCAAAGTCAATGCAGGCCAGTCTGTGTGTCAACACTGCTCCGAGCATTAACTCCAAATTTTGGAAGTCACTGCTGTGCATAGACTTCAAAGTTCAGTGCAGGAAAGAAAAAAAAATCAGAAGGATTTCAGTGTAGGTGTTTACCTAGCACAATATTCACGTGAAGAATTTTAAAAATTTGTTCATGAGATGTGGATATTATTGGTTTGACCAGTTTTATTGCACATCGCTAAGTGCCCGGATGGCAGTTAACACTCAACCACATTGCCATGGTTCTGGAGTCAAACGTAGACCAGACCAGGTAAGGATGGAAGATTTCCTTCCCTGTAAACCAGTTTCGCAGACATTTTCACATTCTGAATGCCGGATTCTTATTGAATTTGACTGGATTTGAACAAACATCCCTAAAATATTACCTGGGTCTCTGGATTAACAATCTAGCAAAAATACCACAGGCCATCACCTCCACAATGACTATTATATGCAAAATGCAAAGGGTGCCACATAACCCAGAAACCAAACGATATCTTAAAATGCAAGGGAAAAATTATGCTGGTTCGGTATGTTAAATGCATAGTATATATTGTCTCTTTGGAAAACAAAATGGGAAAAATGTGAAGTCATCCACTTTGGCAGGAAGAGCTGAATATTATTTAGATGAGGCAAGACTGCAGTAAGTTGCAACAAAGAGGGTTTTTGATGTCTTCATATCAATCACAAATGCTAGCAGTCAAGCTCAGCAGGTAATAGGGAACGCAAATGGAATATAAGCCTTTAATTCAAAAAGAATGGAGTATAAAAATAGGGAGGTCTACTGCTCTTCGGATGCTGCCTGAACTGCTGTGCTCTTCCAGCACCACTAATCCAGAATCTGGTTTCAAGTATCTGCAGTCATTGTTTTTACTTTTCTAAAACTATGCAAGGCACCATACTAGTTAGTCCCCATCTGCGAATACAGAGAACAGTTTGGTCCCCTTACTGAAGAAAAAGTACACTGGCATTGGAGGCAGATCAGAAAAGGTTCAAAAGAAAATCCCTCCTTCACCTGGACTTAAGCTTCTGTTTCCTTGCTGCATGACTGGAATTAATCTCCAGTACGCTGGGTGTGTATTCATTGGAGTTCATTAGAACTAGAGGAGACCTCTTTGAAACACAAGATTCTTTGAAGGGCTTCAAGGATAGATGCAGATAGGTTGTTTCCCCCGTTACATAGTTTAGAACTGGAGGTCATATTAGATCAGTTGTTAGCTTTAAATCGGAGATAGATAAATCTTTGTTAACCAAAAGATATTGAGGGATATGGACAAAAAGCAGATATATACAGTTAGGCCACAGATCAACCATGATCTCATTAAATGGCAGAACAGGCTTGAGGGGCTGAAAGGCCTATCCTGTTCCTATATTCCTAATAAAGCATTACACATTCAAGATAGAGATGAAAATGAACTTCTTCTGAGTATAGTGAATCTGTGGAATACTTTACAACAATTCTTTACTGCAGTGGTCTGTAACAGCTTGGTCATGGTCAATAAGCTACCAAACATAAGGATACTTAAGACAGAGGCCATGGTGTTGAAGGTGGTAGATCAATGTCGGATATATGGATAGAGGATTGACTAACTAAGGAGAAGACAGCTAGGATAAGAGAGGTAACCTGTAACTAGTTGAGTGCCAAGCAATCAGTGCTGGGACCACAATTATTTGCAATATACAAATGATTTGGCTGAAAGAACTGCATGTGCTATTGCCAGGTAAGTGAAAGACAAAAAAAGTAGGTGAGAGGATTAAGTGTCGAAAATGACAGAAAGGATTTACATAAGAATATAGACAGATTAATTGAGTAAGCAGGCAAAACTTGACAGATGGAACATAATCTAGGAAACATGTGAAGCTGGTTGTGCACTTTGGCAACAAGATCTTACGAAATAGGAACAGGATGAGGCCCTTCTGACCCCTCAAGTCTGCTCTACCATTGAAAAGGATCATGACTGATCGGATATTGTTCACGTCCACTTTCCTGCCTTTCCCTCATAACCCATGAATCCCTCACTAATCAAGAATCTATATCTCAGCCTTAAATATACACAAGGACTCTGCCCCACTGTCTCTGTGGCAAGGTTTTCCAAAGACCACGAGACAAGAAATTCTTCCTCCTCTTAGTTTTAAATTAGCATCCCTTTATTCTGAGACTATGCCCTCTTCTCTTAGACTCTCCTATGAGGGGAAACATTCTCTCAGCATTTACCTTGTCAAGTCCCTTAAAGAATTCTAAATGTTTCAATGATATCAGCTCTCATTCTTCTAAACTCCAATGAGCAGAGTCCCAATCTCTCTAGCCTTTGCTCACAAGATAATTCCTTCATACTGGAGATCCTAGTGAGCCTTCTCTAAACTGCCTTCAATTAAGTGACATATTTCCTTCAATAAGAGGACCAAAACTACTCAGTACTCCACAAGTGGTCTCACTAGCACCTTGTACAGTTGCTCTAAGACTTCCCTATTCTTATACTCCAAGCATCTTGAAATTAGGGTCAACATTCCACGAGCTTTCCTATTACCACTGCATCTATATGCTAGTTTTGTGTTTCATAAAGAAATACCCCAAGTCCGTTTATGTTGTAGCTTTCTGCAGTTTTTCTTCATTGAAATAATTCTGTTCTTTTGTTCTTCCTTCCAAAATGAACTTCACATTTATTCATATATCACTGGCCAACCTTTTGCCCACATACTTAATCTATCAATATCTCTGTAACCCTCACAACCTGCCTTTCCATCTATTTTTGCGTCATCTGCAAATTTAGCTACAGTACATTCACTTCCTTTCTCCAAGTCATCAATTTGTAAACAGTTGCAGTCTCAGCATTGCTCACTGTGGAAAACCAGGGACTATGGACACAGGTTGCCAACTTGAAAAAGAACCCTTCTCCACCCTCACATTTCCTGTCCATTATCCAATTCTGCTTTCATACTAATACGTTACCTCAAACACCATATGTTTTTACCTAATGACTTTACCTTTTGTGAGGTACTACGTCAAATACCTTCTGAAAGTGCAATACAACACAATTACTGATTCCCCTCTAGTCGATTTCCCTTTCATGAAGCCTTTCATCAAGCAACTGCTTGATTAGGTCATAATTTTCCAAATGTTCTGTTATTACTTCGTTAATAATTGATTCCAATACATTTCCAACAACAGACGTTAGGCTAATCGGCTAATAGTTACCCACTTTTTGCCTGCCTCCCTTTTGGAATAGGGGAGTTTTCCAATCCTCTGGCACTTCTCCGGAATCCCAAGATTTTTGGAAAATTACAATTAATGTATCCACTATCTCTGTAGTTACCGCTCTTAGGATCCTACAATGCAAGGTATCAGGATCAGGGGACTTACCTGCCTTTAGGCCCATCAATTTGTATAATATTAATTCTCTATTCTGGTGATGATATTTAATCCCTCCCCTTTATTCTTTAAAGGGATGTTTATCGTATCTTACTTCCAATAAAGACTGATGCAAAATATCTGTTTGTTTAAAGAAGCGGTTATTGTCAGTTTTAATATTCTTTGCTAGTTTGCCTGTGCAATTTATTTTCCATCTTTATTATCCTTTGAGTCTTCCTTTGCTGAATTCTGCTGGAAAAATAGAAAAGCAGAATATTATTTAAATGCAGCACAGAGGGATTTCAGAGATCTTATGCAGGAATCATGAAAAGTTAACATAAGAGTCCAGCAGGTAATAGGTGGTCAAATGGAATGTTGGTCTTTATTTCAAAGGGAATGGAGTATAAAGACAGGGAGGTTTTGCTTAAACTATACCAGGCATTAGTCAGATCACATCAACAAGGCTTGGATAAAACTGTTCAAAGGGAAGATATACTTGCATTAGAGGCAGATCAAAAGGTGCACCAGGTTGATCCTGTTTATGAAGGAATTTTCTTATAAGAAGAGATCAAGTAGGTTGGACATACACTCATTGCAGTTTAGAAGAATGAGAAACATGATTTTCTGGGGTTTGACAGGGTAGATACAAAGATGTTGTTTCTGTGTGCAGGACAGAATAGGACAAGAGAGGGCTTAATCTCAGAAATAAGGGGGTCACCTGTCCAAGGTAGAGATGAGGCAGAACTGAATCTCTGAATTCTGAGCTGCAGAGAGCTGTAAAAGTTTGGTCATGAAAGGATACTAAAGAGAGAGAAATATTTTTAGTAAACAAGGGAATTGAGGATTATGGGAAAAAAGGCAGGAAAGTGGAGTTGAGGATTATCAAAATCAGCCACAATTTCATAGAGTGGCAGAGCAAATTCGATGGGTCATAATGCCTGATTCTGCTCTGATGTTTCATGGTTGAATGATTTATTTTCCTGAAGTTTAAAGAGTACATTCTTATTGGTTGGCCAGAAAATGCTATTTATGTAGACTGAACAGATATGTGAACGAGATTTTGCAAATTACCCTCACTGCACAAGGCATTATGATGCTGAGCAGCAAAGGGTAAGAAGGGACACATTATAGATGTGGATAAAATGCATGCTACGTGCATTAGAAGTACTATATGTAATTTGGAATAGTGTATTTCTGCAACTCTTCAATATCTTGTTTTAAAAGTATTCAATGCTACACCAATTTTAAGAAATACAAAAATAAAACAATTAAGCATGCCTATACTTAATCTGCAGACAGAACTGTACAAGAGGAGTGATAGCATTTTGGTTCTCTTAGCAGTATTATGAAAGCTGCCAAGCCAGCACATCTTGCTTTCTGAAAGGTTCAAATGATCAAAATAAAGAGAAAAGAGCTTTAAGGTTTGCAGAAGTAGATTTCTAATTATAAGTCACTTGGAAAATTCTGTGTCTGTTATCTCAATGCATTTAGGGCAGCACAATGGCTCAGTGGCTAGTACTGCTGCCTCACAGAGCCAAGAACCCAAATGTGATTCCACCCTCAGGCGATTATCTATATGGAGTTTGCACATTCTCCCTGTATCCACATGAGTATCTGCTGGGTACTCCGATTTCCTCCCACAGTCCAAAGATCTGCAAGTTAGGTGAATTGGCCATGTTAAATCGACCAGTGTTCAGGGATGTGTAGGCTAGGTGTGTTAGCCATGAGAAAATACAGGGTTACTGGTACAGGGTAGGAGGAGTGTCTGGGTGAAATGCTCTGTGGGTTGGTGTGGACTTGTTGGGCTGAATGGCCTATTTCCACACTATACGGATTCTAAGTATTTTGAAATAACTCTTATTTCATTAACATTAAAATGGGGGAAATCCAATCTGAGGAACAAACTTGCATTTACATATAGAATCCATGGAATCTCAAGAACTTAATAACCAACTTAGTTTTGAAATGTACAGTTGTAATGTACATGTAAATTAATTTACAAACAAGACTTACAAACTGCAAGACAAGTCACCAAATATTCTGTAAATAATTTGTGGAAGAATTAATATTAACCAGTGTGCCAAAAGAACTGATGGAATTGTGGGCTAATAAGTCCACAGTTCCACATGGAGTTCATCTTAGGATTTTAAAAGCGGTAGTTCTTGAGGTAATAGACACGTGGGTGCTATCTTCAAAATTTGCTAGTCTCAGTCAAATCCATAACACAGTAGCCAGCTAAAATGTTTAAATGTGGTCTACCAGATGAAACTGAAAACAAAAATACATGGGCTGGGAATTGAGGCAGAGCTGGGTGAGGGGAAAGGAGGAGTATGATTGAAGTGTAAAAGCATCACGGACTGCCTCAATTCTGATCGTTGTGTAGTACTTGCTGCAATCCAACAGATATAACCCCTTGCTTCAAACTAAACTCTACAATAACTTACAGGCGACAGAATTGATAAAACTACTACTAAAGTACTCAAACGTTTGTACTATTAAGGAATGCATTGTATGCTCCTCTATAGGACACTGCAACCAAAGATATCCTAATTGCTACTAATAGCTGTCATGTAGTCGGCGATTGTCTACATGGAGTTTGCATATCCATGAGTATCTGCTGGGTACTGTGCAGCCAACATTAGCAGACACATCTTTTTTATTCACTTGAGATGAAAGTTTTGCTGACTGGCATTTATTCTGTCCCTAGTTACCCTTCAGAAGGTGGTAAGCTACCTTTTTGAACCACTGCAGGCCACGTGTTAGAGGTACAACCATAATTCCATTAGAGAGAGAGAATTCAAGATTCTGACCCAGCGACAGTGAACAAACAGTGATATATTTCCATGGCAGGATGGTGAGTGCCTTGAGGAAAACTTGCAGGTCGTGGTTTTCCCATATATCTGTTGCCTTTGCCCTTCTAGATGAAAGTTGCTGAGAGTTTGGAAGATAGGCTGTTAAACATGATTAGGATTTCAGATAACTATATTTCTTAATGTCACCAATACATTATGTTTAAAGTAAACAACAACTGGAGACAAAGCTCAAATGCAAAATACATTCCCAGCATTTTTTCCACGACAAAAAATTCAATGGACTATATTACAATGCAGTTACGAAGTTGAAAGTATGTACTCTACCTTTGAGAGTGAATGCTGTTTTGCACGGAGAGCTTACAGGCACCTGTCATATGATAGTAGTCTCAGAGTGTACTGGAAAATTGAAAATATGTAACTTTGGCTCTGAAATAGATACAGGAGTTGGTTGCTCTTTTGACAACAATTCGAATCTAACCACGTTAAATTATGCATCAAGATACTAAGCCCAAACGAGTTTGAATTTTTTGTTTTTGTCAGCCTCGAACCAATGAGACAATCTGATGTTATCAAAAACACATCGATATTTTAAAAAAGCAGGCATTTTGTAAGTCATACAGAGAGTAACTGCCATCGAGAAAGACTGTCATTCAAAACACTTTCCATCAACAATTACCTTCTTCATATGAAACATCTTTGCAGTAAAAGACAGAAGATAACCCAGGGAGATCTTTAGTGAAAGGAAGTCATCATTGGAGATGACAGCCACTGTATGGATTTGAAATTATGTTGATGTAATTTTAATACGGGTTTTTATTGGAACAGTATATTGTTACAGAGTTGGAGGCAGACAACGAGCATTTTAGAGAAAAAAAGAGACTTAGAGTTGTAAATAGTTGCTGTTTAATGTTCACTTTTAAAGTTAAGGAATAAATTGATATTATTTTTATTTAAGTAGTGGAATTTGGGAGTTCTCTATCACTCATACTTTAACAGATTACGAAGAAAGATGAGCTTTTCTGGGTGCTTGTTTTCATTAGCAGAAGGGTTCATAGCCATGTCATAACAATATTGGAAGATAACTTCCATTCAAGTAGTATGTAAATGCACAATTTCGTTGGAGTTGTATTCATTATAGTTATGTAATGATTCCTATTCAACTTTTATGTGCATTGGAACAAGTTTAAACAGGCTGTGCAACAGGTAATCAAATTGTTAACGTGCTAGCTTTGATGTTATTTCCCCTTACAGTGTAAATAATAGGCAATGCAAAAAACTTGTCTCAACTATCAAAAAAACCTTATGACTACGTTGTAAGGTCTGCGATCTCTTTCGAACAGTGAACAGAGGAGGATAAAAACAAATGATTGAAACAGAAAGTCATGAGGCAGTACACCACCAGCAAAGGCTGAAAAGGTTAGCTTGCAGATGGCAGTCAGGAATTATTTTGTTTAAGTCAAGCAACATGACCTATTTATACAGGAAGGAACAGGAACAAATCATACTGATCAGAATAAGAGTGTCTTTTCATAAGTGTTTTTCTGTACATTCAAGCACCATGAAGTAGTTTCAATGAATCATATCTGGCCTCATCTCACCAAGTGTTTGCGCAGGCTTAAAGATTATAAATTTATATTTGAAATCACAGATAGATACTACTTTTACTTCTTAGGTCATCATCATATGAGATATTGAGCAGTACAGGTTCATCCCAAAAAGGGAAGGCCCAGAACACTAAGTGGATACAATAGCACTAAGTCAGGGAACATTGCACAAAAAGGTTCTGAAGTTATATTCATGTCCCACAAAATGATCCTAGAAATTTCTGTTTGTCATTCAATTCTGCCTTCAATATGCTGAATTCTATAAAAGTTCTGTTTTTGCAGACTTGATCTCACTTAGGATAACACTATGCAACTTATTGTATGTTTCAGGCAAAGTAATGCATGCTGCTATCAGCATGTCAACCCATGTGTCAGTCTGCCAACATTTGACAAGAAGAATGTGCATTAACTCCACACTGGGAAAGGTTGGCTTAATCAAAAGGTAGGATTGGAGCTGATGGATTGAAGAGTGTGACTGGAGATGGTAAAAACCAATTACATTCTCCAGATGTTGTATACCAAGATGAGACAAAAGTTTTAATATATTTTCTTTAATTAATAGAGTTCAAAAGCATGGGAGCCAGGTTAAGTGGCAAGACCTCAGCTCAGGTATTATGTCCAATTCTAGGAACCACGTTTTCAAAAGAAATTCAATGAATGCATAGAAAATCAATCAGATTAATACCAAGGATGAGAGAATTCAGCCATCTGAAGAAACTGGAGAAGCTGGGATTGTTCTTGGAACAAAAAAATTAAAGAGCAATTTAATGGAGATGTTCAAAACAAGGATGGTTTTTTGACAGTTTCGCCCCACCTACCTAATTTGTTACTTCTGGCAGCAAGTTCAGTAAAAAGAGTTTAAAAGATACAAGACTCAAGAAGACAAGAGGTGGGGAAGCAGAGACAACTTTAAAAACAAAACTCTGAACTTAACTGGTTGAGGAAAACAGCTTCAGTACCAACATTTAGAAGGGAATTGGATTAGTACTAAAAAGGAAATATTTGCAACAAGTTAGCAACAAGGCATGTGGGATAGAAAGAATATTATTGCACAAATGGAGGCCTATGAGCTGATAGTTTCTAAGAAATCTGGGAATTGCTGTTACACTCATGTGAGCTTCAAACTGTACAGAACAATCAAGCTACAAATACGCAAACTTCTTTTCCTCTAAACAGAACTTCTCAAACATATTTGTATTATCTTACTTGATGGTTGATTCTGTCCAAGACAATTGCATTGCTTTTCAACAAGGAGACTTCTAGAAACTAACTGATTTTATTTCAGCATGCTATTCTTGAAATAGAATAATCTTTTATACTCTGGAAATCTATTGTTCAGAAACATCAGCTGTCTGGGAAGCAGAGCCAAGCTAATCTCAGACTATTTGGACCCTGCAATAAATTGAGAAGGAATGGGCTCAGTAAAGACAACTGATATTTGCATAAATAAAATTTGCATTTTGATTATTATTTTATGATATACTATCATAATGTTTCAGATAAATAGAACATAGAAATGTACAGTACAGAACAGGCCTTTTGGCCCACGATGAGCCGAGATTTAATCCTAATGTAAAATATAGTAACAACCTACGCACCCCTCAACTCACTGCAATCCATGTGCATGTCCAGCAGTCGCTTAAATGTCCCCAATGACTCCGCTTCCCCAACATAGCTGGGCAACGCATTCTATGCATTCACAACTCTCTGCGTAAAGAACCTTCCTCTGGCGTCTCCAGCATACCTTCCTCCCAATATCTTCTAACAATGACTCCCCATTACCAATCAATCCTACCCTGGGGAAAAGTGTCTGGCTATTGAGTCTATATATTCCTCGCATTATTCTGTACACCTCGATCAGATTTCCACTCTTTTCTCTCTGGAGAGGAGGAAGAACTCCAAGCTTATTCAACCTTTCTTCATAAGGCAAGTCCAGGCAGCATCCTGGTAAACCTTCTCAGAGAACACCTCAGGGACGCCCGGACCAACCAACCCAACCACCCCGTGGCTCAACACTTTAACTCTCCCTCCCACTCCACCGAGGACATGCAGGTCCTTGGACTCCTCCACCGGCAAAACATAACAACACGACGGTTGGAGGAAGAGCGCCTCATCTTCCGCCTGGGAACCCTCCAACCACAAGGGATGAACTCAGATTTCTCCAGTTTCCTCATTTCCCCTCGCCCCACCTTGTCTCAGTCGGTTCCCTCAACTCAGCACCGCCCTCCTAACCTGCAATCTTCTTCCTAACCTCTCCGCCCCCACCCCACTCCGGCCTATCACCCTCACCTTGACCTCCTTCCACCTATCACATCTCCATCGCCCCTCCCCCAAGTCCCTCCTTGTATCTTAGCCTGCCTGGCACCCTCTCCTCATTCCTGATGAAGGGCTTATGCCCGAAACGTCGAATTTCCTATTCCTTGGATGCTGCCTGACCTGCTGTGCTTTAACCAGCAACACATGTTCAACTCAAACCTTCTTTGCACCCTCTCCAAAGCCTGCTTTGTTCCTATTCTATGATCCAGAAAATTCCAAAATTCAAATTGGCTTGATCTTAAACATGCCAGTTTGGAAAGGATGTAAACTTGGAAATAGGGAGGACTGCAGATGCTAGAGATCAGAGCTGAAAAATCTGTTGCTGGAAAAGCGCAGTAGGTCAGGCAGCACCCAAGGAACATAAGCCCTTCTTCAGGAATGAGAAGGGTTTGCAAACAGGATAAGATAAAAGGTAGGAAGAAGGTACTTGGGGGAGGGTCTGTTTGTTCAGACCCCACCACCAAGGATATATTTCCCTCCCCTATCAGCTTTCCGGAAAGACCACTCCCTCCGCGACTCCCTCGTCAGGTCCACACCCCCCCCACCAACTCAACCTCCACTCCCGGCACCTTCCCCTTCAACCGTAAGAAATGCAAAACTTGCGCCCACACCTCCCCCCTCACTTCTCGCCAAGACCCCAAGGGATCCTTCCATATCCGTCACAAATTCACCTGCACCTCCAAACACATTATTTACTGCATCAGCTGCACCCGATGTGGTCTCCTCTACATTGGGGAGACAGGCTGCCTACTTGCAGAATGTTTCAGAGAACACCTCTGCGACACCTGTACCAACCAACCCAACCGCCCCGTGGCTGAACACCAACTCCCCCTCCCACTCCGCCAAGGACATGGAGGTCCTTGGCCTCTTCCATCGCCAGACCATGGCAACACGACGGCTGGAGGAAGAGTGCCTCATCTTCTGCCTAGGAACCCTCCAACTACAAGGGATGGATGCAGATTTCTCCAGCTTCCTCATTTCCCCTCCCTCCACCTTGTCTCAGTCTCAACCTTCGGACTCAGCACCGCCTTCTTGACCTGCAATCTTCTTCCCGACCTCTCCGCCCCCACCCCCTCGCCAGCCTATCACCCTCACCTTAACCTCTTTCCACCTATCGCATTCCCAATGGCCCGCCCCCAAGTCCCTCCTCCCTACCTTTTATCTTAGCCTGCTTGGCACACCCTCCTCATTGCTGAAGAAGGGCTTATGCCCAAAACGTCAATTCTCCTGCTCCTTTGATGCTGCCTGACCTGCTGCGTTTTTCCAGCAAGGATGTATACTTGTCCAACAGTCACAAATCTCTCAATTCTATAGTGCCTTCAACACTGATCAATCTTTCCACATTATCCACTCCTTGGAGGGACCATTTTCTGAACTTATCAGCAATTAAATCTCAACTGTACATACACTATTCCTCTTTCAGCTGTGGTAATCTCCAATTGGCATGGATCAAATTAATCATCTTTGAATACTTGAATAAGCCCAGAGTCTTCTTTCCTCGGTGCAAACAATCATAACTTCTACAGCAGTTAGGACACATTCTACATTTGGGAAACTTATTTCAAGTGCCAATTGCAAATTTGTTGCCATGGAATAATTTGAAGAGAAAATGCAGTAGCTGTACCAGAAATACCAAATTTCGAAATTAAAGATCAAAACCCAATCCACCTTCAGACTCTCATATATATTTATAAAACATATTTTTGTTTGAATTTTCTTTTTAAACTGCATGCAGTTTAATTTATTTTAAACAGGACAGGGAAAAAAGGAGAGACAGATATCATGGTGAACTAGTTTTTAAACACAATTTAGAACTGAATTGCAGTTACGTATTTTGGTTCAAAAAGTGAACAACTGGATAACAGTGTTAGAATTCAGCGAAATAAATTAGGTTGAGATAGTGTCAGGGACCTTTCAACCACTTTTTTTTATTTTCATACCCTCAGTCCTCATTATCCATGGAAGGGCATGGACTTCCCACAGATAATAAAAACTTGATGCCACTCCTACATATAAGGATGGACTGTGCGATGTTTACCCAGACCGACCAGCCAAGACAATGGGGGGAGAAAAAGGTGGGTCGTGATACTGACCTAGTGAGTACATAGATCCACAGGTGGCTGATCTGCTAGCAAGTACTGAGGGAACTTAAAACACTGCACATTTCCAAAATAATGACAGTAAGCTCCAAATAGAAAATAAACACTAAAATAAAATCAACTTTCTCAGGTTATCAGGCAAACTAAGAGCTTGTGAGAAAATATTTCACAACTTGAATTGCAAAAACCAAAGATTAAGTAAAAATGGTAAATAATTTAAGCCACTGTACTAACACTCAGAAACATTGAAAACATTTATTACCTTTACAGGGATCGAAGGAGCACCGTTTCATCTATTGTTTCCATTAATCTTCCCTTGAAAGATGTTGCATTTCTTAATTTACCCAATACATTATCTTCCACACAGCTTATAAACATGCTAATTGTTTGTGCAGAATTGCCAATCTAAAATTATTCAATTTCACATCATCTACAACATAGCGGTTTGGTAAATCTACTTAATTTCCTATTATGCCATTTGGATTGATTGTACAGAAATGATTGTGAAGTTTTCATATACAGTGCACGCATTCATTCAGAGCAAACCACCAACAGGTACTATGGCACTTGATGCAATGTAGGAACATTCATTTCAATATAGGTCAAGAGCAGGAGTAGCTGCAAATGTGTTGCTGGTCAAAGCACAGCAGGCCAGGCAGCATCTCAGGAATAGAGAATTCGACGTTTCGAGCATAAGCCCTTCATCAGGAATATTCCTGATGAAGGGCTTATGCTCGAAACGTCGAATTCTCTATTCCTGAGATGCTGCCTGGCCTGCTGTGCTTTGACCAGCAACACATTTGCAGCTGTGATCTCCAGCATCTGCAGACCTCATTTTTTACTCCAAGAGCAGGAGTAGGCCACTCTGCCTACTCTGACATTCAATGAGATCATATTGGATTTGATTGTAATCTAAACTCCACATTCTTGTCTGTCCCAATAACATTTCATTCACTTACTTATTAACAATATACCTCTCTTTGCTTTAATAATATTCAAGATTCTGCCTACACTGACTTGAGGAAAAGAGTTTCAAAGACTCTCAACCGTCAAAAAACTTGCCTTACCTGTCTTAGATCAGCAACCCCTCATTTTTATTTTCTTTTAATCTAGAGCTAGGGGTTACTATTTCACTCTTCCTACATGAACTCTAACAATAGATAGGTTCTCCATCATTTGATTGAGCAGATAGATCTGACACTATTAATTGCAACAAATAATTACTGTCATTTATTGCAAAAAAGTATTATTTATTGCAGCACTAAGCACTGTATTCAAACTGAGCAGATAGACATTTTTGCATCCACCTCAACATTATAGATGCTTCAAGAAATAAAAGCGAAGACTTAAAAACAATTCTTTGCACAAACTGTGGTTAGAATGTGCAATGCTCTACTCTGTTGAAGCAGTCGCAAATGTGTTGCTGGTCAAAGCACAGCAGGCCAGGCAGCATCTCAGGAATAGAGAATTCGACGTTTCGAGCATAAGCCCTTCATCAGGAATGAGAGAGAGAGAGCCAAGCAGGCTAAGATAAAAGGTAGGGAGGAGGGACTAGGGGGAGGGGCGATGGAGGTGGGATAGGTGGAAGGAGGTCAAGGTGAGGGTGATAGGCCGGAGTGGGGTGGGGGCGGAGAGGTCAGGAGGAGGATTGCAGGTTAGGAGGGCGGTGCTGAGTTGAGGGAACCGACTGAGACAAGGTGGGGCGAGGGGAAATGAGGAAACTGGAGAAATCTGAATTCATACCTTGTGGTTGGAGGGTTCCCAGGCGGAAGATGAGGCGCTCTTCCTCCAGCCGTCGTGTAGTTGTGTTCTGCCGGTGGAGGAGTCCAAGGACCTGCATGTCCTCGGTGGAGTGGGAGGGGGAGTTAAAGTGTTGAGCCACGGGGTGATTGGGTTGGTTGGTTCGGGCGGCCCAGAGGTGTTCTCTGAAGCGTTCCGCAAGTAAGCGGCCTGTCTCACCAATATAGAGGAGGCCACATCGGGTGCAGCGGATGCAATAGATGATGTGTGTGTGGAGGTACAGGTGAACTTGTGGCGGATATGGAAGGATCCCTTGGGGCCTTGGAGGGAAGTGAGTGTGGAGGTGTGGGCGCAAGTTTTACATTTCCTGCGGTTGCAGGGGAAGGTGCCGGGGGTGGAGGTTGGGTTGGTGGGGGGTGTGGATCTGACGAGGGAGTCACGAAGGGAGTGGTCCTTGCGGAACGCTGATAGGGGAGGGGAGGGAAATATATCCTTGGTGGTGGGGTCCGTTTGGAGGTGGCGGAAATGGCGGCGGATGATACGTTGTATGCGGAGGTTGGTGGGGTGGTAGGTGAGAACCAGTGGGGTTCTGTCTTGGTGGCGGTTGGAGGAGCAGGGCTCAAGGGCGGAGGAGCGGGAAGTGGAGGAGATGCGGTGGAGGGCATCGTCGATCACGTCTGGGGGGAATCTGCGGTCCTTGAAGAAGGAGGCCATCTGGGCTGTGCGGTGTTGGAATTAATCCTCCTGGGAGCAGATGCGGCGGAGACGAAGGAATTGGGAATATGGGATGGCGTTTTTACAGGGGGCAGGGTATTGCATCCGCTGCACCCGATGTGGCCTCCTCTATATTGGGGAGACAGGCCGCTTACTTGCGGAACGCTTCAGAGAACACCTCCGGGCTGCCCGAACCAACCAACCCAATCACCCCGTGGCTCAACACTTTAACTCTCCCTCCCACTCCACCGAGGACATGCAGGTCCTCGGACTCCTCCACCGGCAGAACACAACTACACGACGGCTGGAGGAGGAGCGCCTCATCTTCCGCCTGGGAACCCTCCAACCACAAGGTATGAATTCAGATTTCTCCAGTTTCCTCATTTCCCCTCCCCCCACCTTGTCTCAGTCGGTTCCCTCAACTCAGCACCGCCCTCCTAACCTGCAATCCTCCTCCTGACCTCTCCGCCCCCACCCCACTCCGGCCTATCACCCTCACCTTGACCTCCTTCCACCTATCCCACCTCCATCGCCCCTCCCCCTATTCCCTCCTCCCTACCTTTTATCTTAGCCTGCTTGGCTCTCTCTCTCTTATTCCTGATGAAGGGCTTATGCTCGAAACGTCGAATTCTCTATTCCTGAGATGCTGCCTGGCCTGCTGTGCTTTGACCAGCAACACATTTGCAGCTGTGATCTCCAGCATCTGCAGACCTCATTTTTTACTCTGTTGAAGCAGTGTCCAACTTCTTTGTTTGAACTTGGAGAGTAGGTTGTCATAAAAAAGATTATAGGATGTGAAGAGTGACCAATAAAGGGGAATCTGAGAATAAAACAAAATTATAGGCACTAATATGATGCTCAAAATAAACTGCGCTGCACAGAAACAGCATATGGCTCCACTGATATATCTGAAGTTTTGCCATCTAGACTGTTTACCTGCAGATCTGCCTATGAAAGCACAAGCATAAATAGGAGGAAATAGGAGTTCATTCTCAACAGTGCTGGGATTGACTGGAGAGATGAAGCTAAGCAAGACATTGACCTAGAGCAGTACAGAAGCCATAAAGATACAAAAATAATACAATGTAGCAGAAACGACAGGAACACCTTGTCGATGCAGAGCAATCTTATTGATCCCAGAGAAGGCACAGAGGAAAATAAAACCAAACTAGTTCAATCTAGATCAGGTATTCCTAGCAGCCAATTACAGAGCAAATCAGCAGACAACTGGGCTAGGAGCATGCTTGCTCAGTCAGGTGAGAAATGATGCGATGCCAGGGGAATTTTATACCATGTTTTCATGGCTTTGAGCCAATTTCTTTCATCCTTAGTGTCAAAAATTGCAAAATGTATCATGTTAAAATTCTGGGACTGATCCCAGAATGCATATGTAATTCTGTTCAGAGCCTGAAAAGTGAAAGAGAATGCAAAGTAAAATCTGCATATGCTGGCTGGAGGGGAGGATGAAATTAATCAGTTCACATAGTGACTTTACAACAGGAAAGGAAAAGAATTAAGTGGAGTTTCCTGGGAGCTCTGCTAATCATGGTGTTTAACCACTTGAACACAGAAAGTCTATGTAAATCTTGAAGAAGTTCGATGCAGCCAAGTATCACAAAAGCAAAAGTATCAACTTTATCATGAAAGGTGAAGTTGTGGCGTGATGTGGAAGAGAACTTAAGTGATTGCAGACTGAAAACCAAAATATTACAGCACCATGTAAAATAAATGCTAAAATTGCACTGCTAAATGAATTGAGCATTGTGTTTAACTTTGTCAATGCCAGAATGAAGCAGCAACACTTAAGCCGAAGGGAAAATCCCAAGCATCAAAAGGCGCAAACACTGGAGATTCATTAACATTGAAAGGAAGTGATTGACAAAATTTGCAGACATAAAAATAATATATTAAGCAGCACAGAGAAAACAATGCCAGAATACCATTGCTAGAAATACCAGGATATGATAATAATGAAAAGGCAATGTAGGACAAAACAAAGAAACATTTCAACAAGTGTGAGAATGGTAACGGAGGTAAAACTTCAATTCTTTAAAGGATTGGTTAAGAATGTGATTTCAGGAAGAAAAAAAAGATTCTGTTCATTATGCATCAGTGAATTAACATGGACAGACAAGTTTCCCTTATCAATATCTACCTTACGTTCGGAAGTTTAATTTTCTATTGACTGACCTTTCTTGATGAGCCAGCCCAGCAGCAGCAACAAAGTGGCAAAAATATGACAGGGAACATAGCTCTTTATACTGATTACATGTGGCAGTGCATCTTTGACTGGAAGATCAAAAAAAATCTAGAATTAAGCTTTTATCTTCATTCATGGTTCTCAAATTTAATGCTGGTTGCCAGGCAGACGTGACAGCATTTAACAACAAACAGTAGAAACACAGCAACATTCCAATGTACAATCCATGGCAGCTGGAGTTTAAATTAAGTATGAGGTTATCCATTTTGGACCAAAAAAAATCATAGATCAGGATACTTTCTAAATAGCATGAAGTTAAATACAGTGAATGTCTAGAAAGAAGATAGCACTTTTCCATTAGCAAATATATGCACAGAGTGGTCACAAATTAAAGCTCTTACATTTTGGTGAACTTATTTTTACAACTGTACAGATTTGTCACTGGTTCTGCTATCCAAACAATTATAGAGTCATAGAGATGTACAGCATGGAAACAGACCCTTCGGTCCAACCTGTCCATGCCGACCAGATATCCCAATCCATTTTAGTCCCACCTGCCGGCACTGGGCCCATATCCCTCCAAACCCTTCCTATTCATATACCCACCCAAATGCCTCTTAAATGTTGCAATTGTACCAGCCTCTCTTTCCCCTCTCACCCTAAACCTATGCCCTCTAGTTCTGGACTCCACGACCCCAGGGAAAAGTCTGTCTATTTATCCTATCCATGCCCCTCATAATTTTGTAAACCTCTATAAGGTCACCACTCAGCCTCTAACACTCCAGGGAAAACAGCACCAGCCTGTTCAGCCTCTCCCTGTAGCTCAAATCCTCCAACCCTGGCAACATCCTTGTAAATCTTTTCTGAACCCTTTCAAGTTTCACAACATCTTTCCGATAGGAAGGAGACCAGAATTGCACGCAATATTCTAACAGTAGATTAATCAATGTCCTGTACAGCCGCAACATGACCTCCCAACTCCTGTACTCAATACTCTGACCAATAAAGGAAAGCATACCAAATGCCTTCTTCACTATCCTATCTACCTGCAACTCCACTTTCAAGGAGCTATGAACCTGCACTCCAAGGTCTCTTTGTTCAGCAACACTCCCTAGGACCTTACCATTAAGTGTACAAGTCCTGCTAAGATTTGCTTTCCCAAAATGCAGCACCTCACATTTATCTGAATTAAACTACATCTGCCACTTCTCAGCCCATTGGCCCATCTGGTCCAGATCCTGTTGTAATCTGAGGTAACCCTCTTCACTGTCCACTACACCTCCAATTTTGGGGTCACCTGCAAACTTACTGACTGCACCTCTTATGCTCACATCCAAATCATTTATGTAAATGACAAAAAGTAGAGGGTCCAGCACTGATCCTTTTGGCACTCCACTGGTCACAGGCCTCCAGTCTGAAAAACAACCCTCCACCACCCTCTACCTTCTACCTTTCAGCCACTTCTGTATCCAAATGGCTAGTTCTCCCTGTATTCCATGAGATCTAATTTTGCTAATCAGTCTCCCATGGGGAACCTTGTCGAACGCCTTCCTGAAGTCTATATAGATCATATCTACTGCTCTGCCCTCATCAATCTTCTTTGTTCCTTCTTCAAAAAACTCAATCTAGTTTGTGAGACATGATTTCCCACACACAAAGCCATGTTGACTATCTCTAATCAGTCCTTGCCTTTCGAAATACATGTACATCCTGTCCCTCAGGATTCCCTCCAACAACTCGCTCACCACCGAGGTCAGGCTCACTGGTCTATAGTGCCCTGGCTTCTCTTTACCATCGTTCTTAAACAGTGGCACCATGTTTGCCAATCTCCAGTCTTCCAGCACCTCATCTGTGACTATCGATGATACAAATATCTCAGCAAGAGACCCAGCAATCACTTCTCTAGCTTCCCACAGAATTCTCAGGTACACCTGATCAGGTCCTGGGGATTTATCCACCTTTAACCGTTTCAAGACATCCAGCATTTCCTTCTCTGTAATCTGGATTACTTTTAGTATTATGAAAGCCTAATCTAAACAGCCTTAATTTAATTGCAATCCCATATTCCAGCATTGATTTCGTATTTTCACACATGGAGATCACATTTCGTAGTTGCCATCTTGCCGTTATAGATAGATATAATTCATGTCTCAAAACTTAATCCTAGTAGTAATCTGGTAAATCCATGCTACACCCCCTTTTCAAGACCAATACAGGCTTCTTGAACAGTGCTGCCCTAAAGTGAATTCACTGCTCCAACTGCTGAGCACAAATTCCCATGTTATCCATAATTCCTGAACAATCACAATTGAGAAAATGTTTGTTTGTCTGGATCTACCATAGATTACCTCATTTTCCTATTCCCGAATCCAGCTGCAAATCTTACACAGTTACTTTATCTCTCTCTCTTTGGAGTTTCCTGCTCCAACAAGCAACTTCGTGTTATCTGTAAATTTGGAAATAGAGCGTTCTATTCCTTCATTTAGTACAGAACCCTGGGGAACATATTGGTCACAACCTGCCAATTTGAGATCGGACTAGCAGTAAAGTGACCCTTGTTACAAGACTATCTTCAGTATCACTTTCATTTTTAAATAAGTAAACTTGCATCAAAACTTGATGCCTTCTGCAAGTCTATGCAGAAAGGTGTCCAGTTAGACAGCTTGCCAAGCAATTCACCTAGATTAGTTAGCTAAACACTATCCACCACAAATTCTTGCCAACTCTAATCAGCTTATACTTATTCAACTGTTCAGTCAAAAAATGCTACTGACACAAATACGTTAAAATGACAGGCCAGCACTCATTATTTTTCATTATATACTCATCTGCATGTGTCTTTAATGGACACATTGTCCAATATAAGTTTGAATTTCTTTGCATGCTCTTCTTTTAAATGGGACTTTTTGCACCTTTTTGCTTAATTGTGTCTCTCACTTTGTCACCCTCAAGGTCCTTTAGATTTCCACTTGTTCTTCAATTGTGTAAGCCTTTTAACTATACAACTATTTCTCATTCACTGATTGTGGCTCCTGAAATATACAAGTTGAACTTTACCATATTGGTTTTGTACAGCACCAAATAATCTGTCAATGCTGCATCTTGTTTGTTCATAGTAGTCAGTGCCAAGTCATGACAGCCTTGCAGCCAGTACTCCATAATGGCCTTGTTACAACTTACTTGAGCAGCTCAATTAAAATCAAACAAACTGCGAATGCTGTAAATCAGCTTGGATTTCTCTCCATAGACGATGCCATATCTGCTGAGCTTTCCCAGCAATTTGTTTTTGTCACTTGAGCAGCTCCCGGAAAACCAAGCCCCGCCATTCCTGAACTCATCACAAACATGAAAGGATTTAATCAAACTATCCGAAATCCCCAGGCAAAAAGAAAACTCACCAAGTTTCTGTACTTGAGAATATTGTAAACAAATTATCTTTAACCAAGGGCAATTAGAAAATCTGAATTGCTAACTTATAATTCTACATTCTAAATTCTATTACTTCTTCAAGGACAAAGACAATTAATATTAAGAGGAAAAAAAAAACAGGGTAACAGTTTGATAACAGCTGTCTGGATCACAGTGATTTCCTTTCTTTCTTTTCCTTTCAATTTTTCTTAGTTCTTTGCTGTTGCCACAAGTTGGTTTGCACACCAAAGCTCCCATTCATTCACAGGTTGAGAATTCATCATCTCACTGTCTTTGAAGGCATTTTATTCTCACTTCAGCAGGGAGTTGCAGAGAAAAATGTGAATCAAAAAGACTCTACACTTTTACTGGAGACTTTCCAGAACCTCCACATAAGAAAGGGAGACAGAAATATTGTTTGGTAGTCTGCAAAGAGAAAATATCTGGCTCTCTGTTCCATTGCTCCATATAAACCATGGTCACCTGATCAGGAGCCATAGCATTGCTGCAAACAATTTTCCCTTAATTCAAGAACATCTGCTTTTGTTCCCACACTGTTCCATGGAAAAAATATTATATACAACTCTTCAAAACAGTATTTGAGTTTCTTCATTTTATAGCCCACAGTCCAAAAACAAAATTTAAAACTGTGGTTATAACAGCTTTTAGATTAGATTAGATTAGACTTACAGTGTGGAAACAGGCCCTTCAGCCCAACAAGTCCACACCGACCCGCCGAAGCGCAACCCACCCATACCCCTACATTTATCCCTTACCTAACACTACGGGCAATTTAGCTTGGCCAATTCACCTGACCCGCACATCTTTGGACTGTGGGAGGAAACCGGAGCACCCGGAGGAAACCCACGCAGACACGGGGAGAACATGCAAACTCCACACAGTCAGTCGCCTGAGTCGGGAATTGAACCCGGGTCGACAGGCGCTGTGAGGCAGCAGTGCTAACCACTGTGCCACCGTGCCGCCCACAAATTAAATTAAATTGAATTTATGCTTTAGTTCACTAACTTACTTTCTTATGGTATGTGCAGAACTTTTTTTTAGGTAGTTATGACTGTTCTACTAGTCTATCCTATTGCTGGTACTTCTCACTTTTCTTTATTTAATCTTTTTGGGTTTTCCCTCCCATCCCACAAACAACTTAAAGTATTTCCCCATTGCTGTATTTCATCTTTTGATGAAAACATGGTACCTCTGCATTTAGGTGAAGTGACTCTTTCGGTCCAAGAACTATGCATTCTATTGCACATGGAGTTACCAGAAGTAATCAAGACAAACAATTGTATATTTTTCTGCAACCATAACATTGCATTCTTCACTCTGTTCTATTACTCTAATGCACTTTGTATGGTATGATCTGCCTGTACTGCATGCATAACCAAACTTTTCACTGTACCTAAGTACTTGTCACAATAGCAAATCAAATCAAAACATCTTATAAAAGAAAAAAAACAAACTTTACTGTTCATTGACAACGAGCACCTCCTTTTATAACACTGTTTATGGTTTCTCGTTAACCTGCATCCTTACAAACAGTAAGATCAGTAACATACATACAGTAAACCCTTGATCACCTATTTATGAAAACTGGCAAATCATTTCTTGGTATTTCTAGCACATATTTAGGAACTTCATTTACTATTAAAGGATACTAGTTTATACTGTCTGAATAATTAAAAATCTTTATGAAACATTCTGGGGTTTCTGCTTATGCTTTATGAGTCAGATCATAAGTCTGTTTCTTTACAAAATCAGAAATCGCTGGAAAATCACAGCAGTCTGACAGCATCTGTGGAGATATCAGAGTTAACGTTTCAGGTCACTGGATCTGAAACATTAACTCTACTTTCTTTCCATAGATGCTGCCAGACCTGCAGAGATTTTTCAATGATTTCTGTTTCACTTGATTTCCAGCATCCACAGTTATTTTGATGTTTTTATTTGTTTGCTTTATCTTGAAATTGCCAATCTGTAGTTCTTCCAAACAGAAGCTTTGAAATTATTAATTTCTTCAGAGAGATACAGAGGAAAAATAAGCTTCAATTTATCTTTCACCTCTACTGAGTGACATTAGCAGCTGGTTGACTAACTGTGAATGCTCTGTTGATCCTGCTGCAGTTTATTGCTATTGATAGACATCTGTGAATAAAAAAGGGTGACTGGGTTGTCATTTTTCCAAACTGTGTAAGGAAGTGCCTGCATTATGGCTTATGGTCAAAGCACTGTTAGATTTGTTTTGATGGTTTTAAAGAAACCTATTTTCTTTATAAAGGTGCAGCACATTGGTTCAATGGTTAGCAGTGATGCCGCACAGCGCCAGGGACCCAGGTTCAATTCTCTCCTTCAGTGACCATCTGTGTGGAGTTTGCACATTCTCCCAGTGTCTGCTTGAGTTTTCTCCAGGTGATCCGGTTTCCTCCCACAATCCAAAGATGTGCAGCTCAGGTTAAATTGGTCACGCACAGTTGCCCATAGTGTTAGGTGCATTAGTCAGGCATAAATATGGTAGGGTAGGGGGAATGGGTTTGGGTGAGTTTCTGTTCGGAGGTCCGTATGGACTTGTTTGGCCAAATAGCCTGTTTCCATACAGTAGGGAATCTAATCTAATCTAATCTATTTTAAAGGAAGTGCAGCATAATCGCTCACATCAACCAGGCTTTAGGGCATTCTTTTACTACCACAGTTAACATAGCCAACATTTTTGATCAATATCTGTACAGCATCTAATTTCATGTCTCAGGTAAATACCCATCTATAGAGCACTAATGGCTAGCTAATCATAGCAAAATGCAGTTCAATTGGTAAACCAAAATCCTGACCATTACAGATTAAGGGAATCAACGACCAAGACACAAAGACAACCTAAAAAGAGGTCATCTCGGTGACGAAGAAATCATTGTTAAAATAATTGCCTGCAATTTCAGTGTTCCATTTTCCTGTTTTTACTTTACCATGACACTGATTTCTGCTCGTTGAAGGCCATAACAAAAAAAAGTGTCCACATTTAAATAGTTGGAGAGTGTATGGTCAAAACCAATTAATGTTCATGTTCCAGCATTCAACAGCATGAAAACTTCATCCTCCCTGTACTGGCAGGCACACGTCATCATTGCAAACAACGTAAAGTGACTTTCACAGGTTTTCAGTGTTTAGGGTCAATACCCTCAAGAATTTATATATTTCCTTTACAACACATTCCGAAATACAAAAGCCAATTAATTACATTTAAACAGCAGACTTTTTTACAATTAAATGCTGCAGTCAAAATGTACACACATTTGCAGAAACTAGAGAAATAATCAGTGAAATCATTGTTTTTTACTAACATTGGCAAAGGTAACATTTTGGTCAAGACAATAGATGAATTCCTTCTTTTTCTTCAATGTGGAGGTTCCGGTATTGGACCGGGTTGTACAAAGTTAAAAATCACACAATACCAGGTTATAATCAGATAGGATTATTTGGAAGTACAAGCTTTCGGAGCACTGCTCCTTCATCAGGGACCAAGTGGGGCAGGATCTTTAGACACAGAATTTATAGTAAAAGATCTTCTTTTCTTCATTATTGGAACAGAACCTTATGTTTACTTTCTCAGGTGGATGAGCTTCAGTTCAGCATCTCACCTAAAAAATGCCAGCCCCAAATATAACAACTTCAATTGAAAGAGCATAAAGTCATAGAGATGTACAGCATGGAAACAGACCCTTTGTTCCAACTCGTCCATGCCAATCAGATATCCCAACCTAATCCAGTCCCATTTGCCAGCATTTGGCCCATATCCCACTAAATCCTTCTTATTCATATACCCATTCAGATGCCTTTTAAATGCAGCAATTGTACTAGCCTCCACCACTTCCTCTGGCAGCTCATTCCATACACATACCACTCTCTGTGAAAAAGTTGCCCCTTAGGTCACTTTTATGTCTTTTCCCTCACCCTAAACCTCTGCCCTCTAGCTCTGGACTCCCCCAACCAAGGGAAAATACCTTGTCTATTTACCCTATCCATGCTCCTCATTATTTTATAAACCTCTAAGATCACCTCTCAGCCTCCGATGCTCCAGGGGAAACAGCCTCAGCCTCTCCCTATAGCTCAAATCCTCCAACCCTGGAAACATCCTTGTAAATCTTTTCTGAACCCTTTTAAGTTTCACAGCATCCTCTGACAGGAAGGAGACCAGAATAATGCACGCAATATTCCAAACGTGGCCTAACCAATGTCCTTTATAATCCGTAACATTACCTCTCAACTCCTGTACACAATGCTCTGACCAATAAAGGAAAGCATACCAAAAGCTGCCTTCACTATCCAATCTACCTGCAACTCTACTTTCAAGGAACGATGAACCCCCCGCTCCAAGGTCTCTTTGTTCATCAATACTCCCCAAGACCTTACCAGTGTATAAATGGCTAGTTCTCCCTGTATTCCATGAGACCTAACCTTGCTAAGAAGTCACCCATGAGGAACCTCGAACGCTCACTACTCTGCTCTCATCAATCCTCTTTGTTACTCCTTCAAAAAAACTCAATCAAATTCATGAAACATGATTTCCCACACACAAAGCCATGCTGACTGTCCCTAATCAGTCCTTGCCTTTCCAATCCTGTCCCTCAGGACTCTGTCCAACAATCTGCCCACCACTAATTTCAGGCTCAGTGGGCTACAGTTCCCTGGCTTTTCCTTCATACCTTTCTTAAATAGTGCCACTATGTTAGCCAACCTCCAGTCTTCTGGCACCTCACCTGTGACTATCAATGATACAAATATTTCAAGGAATCCAGCAATTACTTCCCTAGCTGCCCACAGAGTTCTAGGGTATACCTGATCAGGTCCTGGGGATTTATCCATTTTTATGTGTTTCAAGACATCCAGCAACACCTCCTCTGTCATATGGACATTTTTCAAGATGTCACCAAATATTTCCCTACCTTTTATATCTTGCCTGTCCTTCTCCACAGCAAACACTGATGCAAAATACTAATTTAGTATCTCCTCCATCTCCTGCGGCTCCATACATAGACTGCCTGGCTGATCTTTGGAGGGGCCCTATTCTTTCCCTAGTTACCCTTTTGTCCTTAATGTATTCATAAAAACCCTTTGGATTCTCCTTAACCCTATTTGCCTTCCTGATTTCCTTCTTAAGTATACTACCTTTATATTCTAAGGATTCACTCCATCTATCCTGTCTATACCTGAGATATGTTTCCTTCTTTTTCTTGACCAAACCCTCAATTTCTTTAGGCATCCAGCATTCCCTATACCTATTAGCCTTTCCTTTCACTCGAACGCGAATATACTGTCTCTGGACTCTTGTTATCTCACTTTTGGAGGCTTCCCATTTTCCAGTTGTCTCTTTACCTGCGAATATCTGTCCCAATCAGCTTTTCAGAGTTCTCGCCTAATACTGTCAAAATTGGCCTTTCTCCAATTTAGAACTTCAACTTTTAGATCTAGTCTATCCTTTTCCATCATTATTTTAAATCTAATAGAATTATGGTCCCAAAGTGCTCCCCCACTGACACCTCAAGTCACCTACCCTGCCTTATTTCCCAAGAGTAAGTCCAGTAGGTACATCCACATACTGAATCAGAAAATTTTCTTGTACAAACTTAACAAATTCCTCTCCATCTAAACCCTTAACACTACGGCAGTCCCAGTCCATGTTTGGAAAGTTTAAAATCTCCTACCATAACCACCCTATTACAGGAAACTGAAATCTTCTTCTGAATTAGTTTCTCAATTTCCTGCAGACTAATGGGGGGTATAATACAATTCAATAAGGTGATTAACCCTTTCTTATTTCTCAGTTCCATCCAAATATCTTCCCTGGATATATATTCCCAGGAAAATCCTCCCTAAGTACAGCTGTAATGCTATCCCTCAAAAATACCACTCCCCCTGCTCTCTTGCCTCCCTTTCTATCCTTCCTATAGCATTTGTTTCCTGGAACATTAAGCTGCCAGTCCTGGCAATCCCTGAGCCATATTTCTGTAATTGTTATGATATCCCAGTCTCATGTTCCTAACCATGCCCTGAGTTCATCTGCCTTCCCCATAAGGCCTCTTGCATTGAAATAAATGCAGTTTAATTTATCAGTCAAAACCTTGTTCTCGGCTTTGTTTCTTCCTGCCCGACTCTCTCCCTTTCCCAACTGTTCCAGTCTGAGATTGATCTCTTTCCTCACTACTTCCCTGGGTCCCATTCCGATCCACTTCCTCCCCCCACCCCTCATCCCACCCCCTACCTTACTAGTTTAAATCCTCCTGAGCAGCTCTAGCAAGTCTCCCTGCCACTACATTAGTCCCCTTCCAATTCAGGTGCAATCCATCCTTCTTGTACAGGTCACTTCTACCCCAAAAAAGATTTCAATGATCCAAAAACAGTGAACTCTTCTTCACAGCACCAGCTCCTCAGCCACACATTCATCTACATTATCCTCCTATTCCTGTTCATAACAGCAGGAATATTGCAGATATTACGACCCTCGAGGACCTCCCTTTTAAATCCCTGCTTAGCTTTCTTTATTCTCCCTTCAGAATCTCATCCTTTTCCCTGCCTGTGTCGTTGGTTCTAATGTGTACAATGACCTCCTGCTGATCCCTCTCTCCTTTGAGAACATTCTGCATCCTCTTGGAGATATCCTTGATCTTGGCACCAGGGAGGCGACACACAGTCCTCTGTCACAATAGATGGCTTGGAATCCAACATGCCCCTCATTACATTTGAGTGGGTAAAAAATAAGGTCTGCAGATGCTGGAGATCACAGTTGAAAATGTGTTGCTGGTTAAAGCACAGCAGGTCAGGCAGCATCCAAGGAACAGGAAATTCGACGTTTCGGGCATAAGCCCTTCCTGATGAAGGGCTTATGCCCGAAACGTCGAATTTCCTGTTCCTTGGATGCTGCCTGACCTGCTGTGCTTTAACCAGCAACACATTTTCAACCTCATTACATTTGAGCCAATCTCGATACCAGAAACTTGGCTGTTCGTGCTAAATTCCCAAGAGTCTATCACCCCCTACATTTTCCAAAACAGCATACTTGTTTGAAGTGGGGACAGCCACAAGAGACTCTTGTGCTACCCCCTCCTACCTTTCCTGGAGTTAACCAATCTGATTGTATCTGCAGTTTTTTTCCTTTTCGATAACTGCATCACACCCCCTAGCTCTTGTAAATTAGTCATTACCTCGAAGTGTCGCTCCAACCAATCCATGCGATATGATAGGATTTGTAACCAAAGATACTTCCTGCAGACATATTCACCAGTAACATGGAAACTCTCCCTAAACTCCCACATCCAACAGAAAGGCCATCTTTGCTCCTTCACAATCTACACGCCCAGAAAATAGCACTGTCATTTTGCTCTTTAAAAAAAGTATTCCTGGCTAACTTAGTACTTATAGATTATATTTTTATAATTTAAATCAAGAGACAGATTTCAATAAAACATATATTCAAGATAGAACCCATCTACTCACTACTACAGATTTACAGCAAAGTTATATGCTAAAAACTATGCACTTATCTGTTCCTGTGCTGTAAGCTCTCCCACAAAGGTTACGAGGTCAGCTGTGAATTTTGCTGAGATGCAGTCCAATGTCCAGAGATACATGAACTCAAACAAAAGGTAGCAACTGTGCAGATTCACTGCTGTGTCACTTAGCAGTGTAGGTTTCTTTTTCTCTCTCTCTCACTGACCATGTGGTCACTGCCTTTTGTCTGTCTTTCTCCCTTTTAAAATTGCCTTTGTTTTGTCTTTTTTCCCCAAAGATCCAAAACAATACAACAGCATAATAAATAGTAACTGCTGCTCCTAGAATTCCAGGAAATCACCTCCAACACCTAAAATACCTCAAAAAAGGAGCAGCTCTTACAGCCATAACTTTTTCCCATCCTCCATCTTGGATTACCCAGAAAAACATCTTATTGCAATTCACAAACAGACCAGATGCCACTCGAAAGCAGATGTTAGGAGTGCAACCAGATTCTGGTTTTAAGATTAATCTTAAGGGAGAAAACAAATAGTGGGAGGAAATTTGAGAGCAAGAGCTAAAAGTACAGCTGTCAATGACAATTGACACTTTCCTACTGATTAATGCACTGATAGGAGCTTTAAATCATTAGTATCATTTGAGAAATTACTGCTGTCAACCGCAATCAACCAGAATATTACAAGATTTGTACATTGCAAATATTGTTTAAAATATGTCTGTCACATGGAGAATCAGACTTTTTTGATTGGCGCTCTCACATGCAATCCAATTCTTGTATCTCTCATTTCACTGCCAGTAACGTCAATTAGGGACTAATGGCTGATGCATGTATCTGTCGATTGGGAGGAGGACGTAAATAAATTCCTTCCTGGCCTTCAGAAATTACTTTACAAAGGCAACTAGATTGGGCAATAAAAATGCTACTTTCCCAGCAACTTCCATACCTAAGAATAAATACAAAAAATATTCAGCTAAAAAGAAAACAGGAAATCACTGGCTTTCTTTATTACTTTTGATGCTGTGAAGTAGGAAACATGCAAGACTTGCATAGCTTCTGAAAACAATACATTGGTTGTTGTCTGGTTTTCAAGTTGCAAAACAGAAATTAAGTGGTGTGTGACTTAATTTCGGTTGGGTCAGTGTTAGGCTTGCGTTCTTATGAGGAAGTGGTTTGTTATTAACTGAATACACTGGACGTAGAATATAACATTAAAACAATAAGCTTACAAAACTGAACAGTCTCCTGCCTAGGCTAAGCTCAAAATGGCCAGCTGTGAATTAAGTGGGTATGCTTGTTTGCCTCACGTTTTCATTTTTATTGCTGTTAAGATCACAGGAGCGTGATCATGAAGTTTAGCAGCGTGACATGAAACAAATCCATTTCCTCATGATTGGTCAAGTGAAATCTCAATAAGAATGTACCAGTAGAAAACATATGATATAACTGGGCAGAGATAAGCAGCTTGTCTCTCTCTCCTCCATCACTAGGGCCATCTACTTCCACTTACAAGGCATCATCTGCCTCCGCTCCTTCTTCAGCTCATTTGCTGCTGAAACATGGATCCATGTTGCTTCTAGGAATCACTGTAAAGAAGGGTCACTGCATCTGAAACTTGAACTGCTTTCTTGCCACAGATGCTGCCAGACCTGCTGAGTTTTCCCAGAAATTTCTGTTTTTGTTTATGATTTCCAGCATCCGCAGTTCTTTGGCTACTTCTAGGTTTGATTATTCCAATGGTCTCCTAGCAAGGCTCCCGCTACAAATTTGAAATTATTTAAAAACCCCTGGGGTCCACTTCTGAGTTCATACCAAGATTCATTTACTGTTCACCAAATGCTCACTGTCCTAGGTTGAAGCATTGCTAGACCAGGTACCAATTTTAAAGTTCTCTTCCTTGATTTCAAATTGTTTACTTGCCTCACCATTACCCAGCCCTACATTTACCTTGGCTTGAAATTCTAGTGACTTGCATCTCTCCAATTTTCAATATTTCACCTTCAACAGCTATGCATTCATCTGCCTAAATCCCAAATTTGGGAATTCCATCCCTAATCCTCTTTGCTCCACTCTCCTCTTTAAAAAGCTTAAAATCTACTTCTTTGGTCACTTGTCCTATTATGTCCTTACCTGGTTTGATGACAAATGTTGTTCTTAGAACTTGCCAGAAACAATCGGAGGTCATTTTACTGCATTAAAACATACTACGCAAGAGTGTATATATTATATGTCTTTCAGTGAGATAACTCAATGCCAAAATCCTTTTGAAAATAACAGAATTTAAAACAACACATGAAAATAGATGTTTTGATCCAAACAGATTTACAGATCAGCCAACTCATGAATGCATTATGTTGTCAGTTGCTTCTGTGCTGCATAGAACAACAGTCACACAGTTGTGGTACAACTCTGCACCGATTATACTGTGGCTGCTCACAGACACTACCACAAAGATAAATTAGAACATATGCTAAATTCCAGAAGCTGGACAGCAACCTCTCAATGGGGCATACCACATGCATATTTACAATCTCTCATAATTCCAACAGCAAGCTTACAGATTTACCTCATTTTGGTAAAGTGACCAGCAAGTTGATAATGATAAACTAGTACTTGAGCTAGCAGGTGGAATGCTATGCTACGTTATTCCAACTAGACTCAAAGTCAAAAGATATATCAGCATCTATTAGCACAGTTCACTTCAGATATAGCTTGAATTTTAGATACAATCTGAAAGAAACTCAATGTGCATTTGATCATGAAAATTGTATTATTACACAAGGTCAACCTAAGGATTATGAAAAGTCAAACTCAGGTCCAATTTGAGTCTTATTCTAGGATTTGTGTCAAGCAACTGGGCTATTATTGTCAAATAATATTACCTAGGTACAAATTTAACTGGAAGGTACATGTTTGTGGCTTACTGAAAAATAAACTATTGCACAATACTGTGCTTGCTGTGCAGGATCAATGCACACTGGAATATATTTCTAGGACAACTCATCTCGCACACTTTGGTTATGCTGCAAGCACAAGCTCAATTATTTTAGAAGACTATGATAACAATGTTGCACTCCTGCTGGCACATACTATTGAAGAAGAACATTTGATTGGATGTATTATTTTCACTGTAACAGTACACATTACTGGTGCTCTCTTACGTGCTTTACAGGCAGGTCATACTATACAAGTGCATCAGGTTAACTGAATGGAGCACAGGATACAATGTTACAGCTGTGCAGCAACAACTGTCACTCAGTCAAATTCAGGTCTTCTCCACAGGTAATGCAGCATCAAAAAGGTAATAGTTAAAATTACGCAGTCAAGTTTCTAAAAACCTATGGTGTGTAAGAAATTAACCATAAATTACAATAAATCCTTTTGCAAGGACACAAAACAACAGGTTACCATTTAGTATGAAAACATCACCATCTTTGTTTTAACTTTCCAATTTCAGAAGCTCTGCAAATAAAGTTTCAGCTTCATTTGTCTTGAAAGACTAAAAAAAAGGTGATGAACAATACCAGAGTGTGCCATTCACATATTTAACATATGACACAAGTGAACTAATATACATCCAATTCATATACACAAAAATTTGAAGTACACAAGATCATTGTCAGGAGATTACAGGGTGACCTGGACAAGTTAGGTGAGTGGGCAGATGCAGTTTAATGTGGATAAATGTATGGTTATCCACTTTGGTGGCAAGAACAGGAAGGCAGAGTACTACCTCAATGGAATTAATTTAGGTAAAGGGGCAGTACAGAGAGATCTGGGTGTTCTTGTACACCAGTCAATGAAGGCAAGCATGCAGGTACAGCAGGTAGTGAAGAAGGCTAATAGCATGCTGGCCTTCGTAACAAGACGGATGGAGTATAGAAGCAAAGAGGTGCTTCTGCAGCTGTACAGGGCCCTGGTGAGACCACACCTGGAGTACTGTGTGCAGTTCTGGTCTCCAAATTTGAGGAAAGACATTCTGGCTATTGAGGGAGTGCAGCGTAGGTTCACGAGGTCAATTCCTGGAATGGAGGGATTACCTTGCACTGAAAGACTGAAGCGACTGGGCTTGTATATCCTTGAGTTTAGAAGACTGAGAGGGGATATGATTGAGACATATAAGATTATTAAAGGATTGGACACTCTGGCAGCAGGAACATGTTTCCGCTGATGGGTGAGTGCTGAACCAGAGGACACAGCTTAAAAATACGGGGTAGACCATTAAGGACAGAGATGAGGAGAAACTTCTTCACCCAAAGAGTGGTGGCTGTGTGGAATGCTCTGCCCCAGAGGGTAGTGGAGGCCCAGTCTCTGGATTCATTTAAGAAAGAGTTGGATAGAGCTCTCAAAAATAGTGGAATCAAAGGTTATGGAGATAAGGCAGGAAGCGGATACTGATTAGGAATGATCAGCCATGATCATATTGAATGGCCTATTCCTGCACCTATTGTCTATTTGGTCTACTTAGTGTCTGTGTGAGCTCTAGTAATTAGAACTGTTTACCGTAAAACTTATTTTTCTGCCTAGCTTGACCTCCCTTTATTGCTTTACATTCTTTAATATTTTAAAAGATTATCAGAGTTCGAAATTATGGATAGAATTGAGAGTCAAAGTCTTTTTTCCCCAGGTAGAAATGTCAATTACTAGTGGATATAGGGTTCAGTTAAAGGCGTTAAGTTTAAAGGAGATAGTGTTCGAGGTCTAGATGGAACAGAATTTGTAAGGAGCATCCAGGAGGGTTTTCTAGAGCAGTATGCAAATAGCCCAACTTGGGAACAGGCCATACTGGACCTGGTTTTGGGAAATCAGCCCAGCCAGATGATTGATGTTTCAGTAGGGATTACTTTGGGAATAGTGTACCTTCCTCCAAATACTCATGGACAAAGATGATAGTAGTCCTAAAAGAAAAGTGCTAAACTGGGGGAAGGCCAACTATACCAAAATTCAGCAGGAGCTGGGAAACATAGACTGGGAGCACCTGTTTGAAGGCAAATCTACATTTTATACGGGGGACGATATTTCTCCAGTTCAGGAGAGACATGTTCCTGTCAAAAGAAGGGATTGAAATGGCAAGGTTAAGGAACCTTGGCTGACAGGTGAAATTGTGAGACTAGCTAAGAAGAAAAAGGATGAGTACATTAGATCTAGGCTACTGAAGACAGACAAAGCTTTAAAAGAATATCGGGAATGTAGGACCAACCTGAAATAAGGAATTAAGAGGACTAAAAGTGGTTATGAGATATTTTTAGCAAACAGGGTTAAGGAAAATTCCAAAGCCTTTTTTTCATATATAAAGGAGCAAGATGGTAAATGGAGAAAGGGTTGGCCCACTCAAAGACAAAGGAGGAAAGCAAATGCGTAGAGTCAGAGAAAATGGGTGAGATTCTTAACAAATACTTTGCATTGGTATTCATTGAGGAGAGGGACATGACGGATGTTGAGGTTAAAGGATAGAACTTTGAATACTCTAGTTCAAATTGGCATATGGAGGTAGGACATTTTGGGTATTCTAAAATGCATTATGGTAGACAAGTCTCTAGGTCCAGATGGGATCTACCCCAGGTTACTGAAGGAAGTGAGAGGGGAAATAGCTGGGGCTTTAATAGATATCTTCGCAGTATTCTTGAATACGGGCGAGGTCCCGGAGGACTGGAGAATTGATAATGTTGTCCCCTTGTTTAAGAAGGGTAGCCGGAACACTCCAGGTAATTACAGACTGGTGAGTCTGACGTCAGTGGTGGGGAAGCTGCTAGCCAAAATACTGAGGGATACGATCTATTCCCATTTGGAAGAAAATGGGCTCATCAGTAACAGGCAGCATGGTTTTGTGCAGGGAAGGTCATGTCTTATAAACGTAAAAGAATTCTTTGAGGAGGTAACAAAGTTGATTGATGGGGGAAGGGCTGGAGATATCATATACAGGGACTTTAGTAAGGCATTTGATAAGGTTTCCCATGGTAGGCTGATGGAGAAGGTGAAATTGCATGGGGTCTAGCTAGATGAATAGAGAACTGGCTGGGCAACAGGAGACAGAGCAGTAGTGGAAAGGAGTTTCTCAAAAGTAGAGACTTGTGATCAGTGGTGTTCCACAGGGATCCATACTGGGACCACTGTTGTTTGTGATATATATATATATATATATATATAAAAATAAATAAGGGAAGGTATCAGTTGACTGATTAGCAAGTTTGCAGATGACACTAAGATTGGTGGAGCAGCAGATAGTGAAGGGACTGTCTGGGAACACAGCATAATTTACACAGATTGGAGAGATGGGCAGAGAAATAGCAGACCAAGTTCAATCCAGGCAAACGCAAGGTGATGTGTTTTGGAAGATCCAATTCAAGAGCGAACTACACAGTAAATGGAAAAGTCCTGTGGAAAACAGACAAAGAGATCTGGGTGTTCAGGTCCATTGTTCCCTGAAAGTGGCAATGCAGGTCAGTAAAGTGGTCCAGAAGGCATACAGCACACTTTCTTTCATTGGACGGGGTACTAAGTACAAGAGTTGCCAGGTCATGTTACAGTCGTCAAGGACTTTGGTTCGGACACATTTGGAATACTGCATACAGTTATGGTTGCCACATTACCAAAAAGGATGTGGATGCTTTGGAGAGGATGCAGAGGAGGCTCATTAGGATGGTTACCTGTTATGGTGGGTGCTAGAGAGGTTGAATAAATTAGGATTATTTTCATTAGCAAGGCACAGGTTGAGGGGGGAACCTGATTGAGGTCTACAAAATCATAAGTGGTATAGATACGGTGGATAGCAAGAAGCTTTATTCCCTCTCCGCTCCGACCGCCTCCCCTCCCCCCAGAGTGCAGAACTCATTTACTTGGTGTCATTAGTTCAAAGTGAGAGGGGAAAGATTTAGGGGAGACATGCGTGGAAAGTTCTTTACGCAGAGGGTGGTTGGGCCTGGAACGTGTTACCAGCAGATGTGGTAGAGGTGAGAACAATAGCATCATTTAAGATGCATCTAGACAGATACATGAATGGGAAAGGAGCAAAGGGATACAGATCTTTAGAAAATAGGTGGCAGGTTTAGATAGAGGATCTGGATTGGCGCAGGCATGGAAGGCCAAAGGGCCTGTTCCTGTGCTGTAATTTTCTTTGAGATGTGAGAGGCAAGTTTTGTTTTTATAATATAGAGGGTGGTAAGTGGCTGGAACATGCTGCCAGAGGTAGTGGAGGCGTTCACAATATCAATCTTGTTCAGAAGAATTAAGGACATCTGTTCTTACTGCCAATGGATTGGTGTAAAAAGGTGATAACATTTGTTCACTTGTGGAATGGGAGGCAGTACTTCCTTTTGACCCAGAGAACTGGCAACTGCGCGTATTTTATAGTTGAAGGTAGGATAACTGAATTTCTGGTTTATATTGAAGACTCTTAACAAAAATCATATTCAATAGGAAAATAACTTGTGCATATTCCACTCCATTTATTAAATTATATAATAGAACAACCTTGATATATTGTCATGTATACCACACTGAGCTGATATGAATTTATGAAGCTCAGCTCCCTAATCTTGACAGTTCTGGAATGCAAATGTCTCATTACCTTTACAAGCTAGGAAAACATATAGGCTTAAACTGAGCTAGTAAGAAAAATGGAAGACGTTCATACGTGTGAGAGACAGAGACAGAGAACGTTCTTTTGTAAATTACATTCACTGACCTAAGAGTTCAAGGGACAATGAGTGAAAGGGAGAGACAGGACAGAAGCTGGTGCAAAGGTTAACTCTTTGTGGTCTGATTTGAGTGTACACTTGCTTGTCATGACTGTTCATGTGTTATTTTCTGGAGCTTGAGATCTGGGAATGTTATGAATTTAATTTGCATTTTAGGAATCTAAGATTTTTTTTAAAAAAGCCATTTTGTAGGACAATGATACTGAGCATGTTAGCCGAGTGAGGTTACCACATGACCTTTTCCACATAGTTTAGACTAGTCTTTCATTATGATGTGCTCTTAAAAGGGAAGCTTATCTAGCCAAAGCAATTGGCCATTTGGCCTGGCTTGATCAGGGTTTCCCACTTTGATGTGCATGTAGCTTAATTAGTCGAGCATTTCTCGTCTTCTACCAACTTTTGCCATTTTATTGTTGCTTATCTGATTAAGGACATGTGATGTTTTTGTAATCTTAGTACCAATTTCTGTATAAAGACAGCTTATTTACAGCAAAAGGAGTAGCAGCATGAGAAAGCTCTGAGGGGTAAGAGTTCTACTAATGGTTTTAAAACCTTAGCTCAAGCCTGGCTTGTACATATCTATGTTATAGTGTAACATTGATGCTATTGGTAAATAAAGGTAATAATTCAAACTAAACTGTCTGTAAGTTTCATATTCCAGACTGCCACAGAGTACGATCTCTGGGACGAACCAAGAGAAGCTTACAGGTAAAGTCCATTAGGGATTCCCTGAGCTGTCTCAAATAGGTACTTTAACAGCTAGGCCAGCTGTTAAATGCCCAGTGAGTAGTTAACAGTCACATTCCTGTTGATCTGGAGTCAGATGTAGGCTAGACAGATGACAGATTCCTTCCATAAAAGGACATTAGTGAATGAGATGGGCTTTTCCTAACAACTGACAATGGATCCATGGCCATCATTAGACTCTTAATTCCAGAGTTTTACAGGATTCAAACCCATGTCCCCAGAATGCGTTTTGGGTCTCAATACCACGAGCACATTGCCTCTTCATAAAACCTATCTATCTCTTCGACCAAACGTTAAGGCAATATTAGGGCAGATGGCCTATGTGGATCGGTGTCAAATTTTGCTTCATAGTGCTCTTTTCTCTCTATTTTATTTACACTAAAGACTCAATATAACTACAAATTGCTGTAGGAATTTGTAGAATTAGTGATGACAATTAAAGTGGGAAAATATTAAGCTATTGCATATTATTTGTTGCAAACCTCTTAGAAAAGTGACATTTAACAGTGCTTCATGAGAAAATAATTGGAATGATTAGAGCCTACATAATTCATTTACACAACATATACCCCCTCACCATATAGGCAAATCACTATGTTCTACTTATAATGCTTTACCTGTGTAAGGATTTGTCACCATTACTTGGCCAGACATATTCTCAATATCTTGAAATTCAAGTGAAATTTTATTCTGGTCATTGACAAGTGCAGAATTTTGGGACAAAATGAATATTTATTTGAATTTACATTCAAGACAATAAAAGTGAAATACCACCAGTCTCAAACACCTATACTCCTACAGCTTGCCTACTGCACAAGCCATATTGAAAGTAAAAGGAAAATTTACACTCTTTTCAGAGCATTAATTCACTAATTGCTGCATGTGTCCTTCACAAACAACAGAAATAGGGGCTAGTGATTCAGTTTCTTGAGGCTGCACTGTCATTCAGTTAGATTATGGCTGATCTGTACTTCAAGGAGGATGTGAAGACTGCAGATGCTGGAAATTAAGAGTCAAAATGTGTGGTGCTAGAAAAGCACAGCTGGTCAGGCAGCATCCAAGGAGCAGGAGAGTCGATGTTTCGAGCATAAGCTCTTCATCAGGAATTTGGTGGGGGTGGGGGGCGAGTGCAAAGGGGCTGAGAGAAAAATGGGAGGGGAGTGAGGCTGGGTGTGGGGGAGGTAGCTGGAAATGCAATAGGTAGATGAAGATGAAGGTGAAAGTGACAGGTCAGAGGGTGGAGCGGATAGGTGAGAAGGAAGGAGGACAGGTAGGACAGTTTAAAAGGGTGGTGCCAAGTTGGAAGGTGGGATCTAGGATAAGGTGGGGGTTGGGGAAATGAGGAAACTGGTGAAATCCACATTGATCCTGTGTGTTTGGAGGGTCCCAAGGTAGAAGAGGAAGCACTTTTTCTCCAGGCGTCGGGTGGCTAGAGTTTGGCAGTGGAGGCCATGACCTTGGCGGAATGGGAGGGGAGTTAAAGTGTTCTGCCACAGGGTGGTGGAGTTGTTTAGTGCCAGCATCCCAGAGATGTTCTCTGAAACATTCTGCAAATTAAAGTATCAGCACAGGTGGATAAAGTGGTTAAGACAGCAAAAGGTACACTTGCCTTTATTAGCCAAGCCATAAAGATTAAGTGCATGAACTGTATAAAATGTTGACTAGGTCACAGCTAGAGTACTGCATACAGGTTTGGAATCCACACTATAGGAAGGATGTGATAGCACTGGAGAGGGCACAGAGGAGATTTACCAGGATGTTGCCTGGACTAAAGAGTTTCAGTTATGAAGAAAGATTGGACCAACTGATGTTGCTTTCCTCAGAACTGAGGAGATTGAAAGAGGACATGATTCAGAGGTATAAAAAAAATAAGGGGCACAGATCAGGTAGATAGGAAGAAACTTTTCTCCTTGACGGAGGGATCAATGACTCGGGAACATTGATTGAAGATAAGGGGCAGGTTTAGAGTAAATGTGAGGACTACCTTTTCCACCCAGTGCATGGTGGGAATCTCACTGCCTATAGGCAGTGTATAGGCAGATCCCTGATAACATTTGAAGAAATATTTAGATGCATACTTGTGATGCCAAGACACATGAGTCTATAGGCTGGAAAATGGGATTAGAAGAGTTAGGTGGTTATTTTTGCTCAGTGCAGATGCAGTGAACCAAACAGTCTTTTTCTATGTTGTAGATCTCTATGACACCAAAATGATATCAGTGTTGGAGCTCAGTTATCATAAATATCAAAATTTCAGGCTATTTAGTGGACGGAACCAAGGACTCAGAGGTGATTTTTAAAATTTTTTGAAAATGATGAATGGACTAAATTCTAAAGAACTTCATTATTTGGGATAGACAAGGATGGGAAAATAGGGAATCACTCTGAAAATGCTCATTTCAGAGTCAGTTCCACTCAGGACAATGAGCCTTCTGAACAAAGTAGCCAAATGTGTGGCAAACAAATTCCTTTAACTCCTTAATGAACGAACTTGTCACATTCTGCAGAAGCTTGCAAGATCACTTGATTTAGGGCAATTTAGGAATTAACACAACCCCCAAAAATTGATCCTGTCTTGGATGAGAACCATATTCTCAGTAGTTCCACAAATATTTCAATTTTTCCTGTTCCATTTGATGATGGCAAAAGTAGGACAGTGGCAAAGAGAAAAGAAGAACAGATACTAGGCTTATTTAAATGAATGGCCATTTTAATTTGCTCATATTAGAAATGGCCAGTTGTACTCATATTCCATGAACATCACAACTTTTTGCTCCACAGTCAGATAAATTTGAATGACAATCACTTTTGGGTGCAGCTAGTTTTTAAGCATGTTGTACAGTTTTGACACCAATATGTCAGTGTTCAAAATCAATTATTTTATTCACTCCTGCGGCATTTTTACTTGTACTCTTGCTACCTGTCAAACCTTGTCATCATCCAGATAATACCAAAGCACTTGCCAGTCTGATGGGGTTATCAGCAACAGAATGAACTTCAAGGGTTTTGCTATATTCCAAGTCATACATAACAAGTCTCTTTTGAGTTAGGTGTTAAAAAGCAAGGCATCATACTAAAGTTCTGACAAAATCTTGCTGTGAACTTCATGAAACTTCTAACAAACTCTATTGTCAAACATCGCTACTGCATCAACTGCCAATTAACCCTCATTCACGTAAGATATTGTATTGCATTATTTTTTGATTCAGTAGCAGGAAGAGCGGGAGCATCGACGAGAGGGCTGACAGGAAGATGAATCACTGCTTTAAAAACTTACCGTGTGAATAGGCAGAGCACACGCTAAGAAAGAGCGGACATAGTACTGAGTAATTGAAGTAATATATAGGAGAACCTCGGTTATCCAAACAAGATTGGCGGGCACTATTTCGTTCGGATAATTGATTATTTGGCGAATCGATTAAATGCCTTTCCTCTGGGGCTTGTATTTTTCAAGTCTGCTCCCCATTCAGGAGACTAACAGCAGCAGCACGCGTGACCCCGCCTTCATCTGGGCTCCCCACCCCTGTCCAACCCCACCCAATACTGCCCCCCAACTCTGTCCAACATCGCCCCCTGCCTTACACCATCCCCAAAACATGTCCAACACTGCCCCCCACGCCCTCTCCAGGGCCGCCGGTCTGAACACCAACAATAAGACTGCTGCTGCCTTTGTGGGGTAAGTCTCCAAATAGTGTGCGCTCACACAAACACACACACAATTTTTTCTGACAGGTTCCACGCTTGCCCTGTACAGAACAATGTTGGTCAGATTATCGGGGGGGGGGGGGGAAGAGAGAGAGACATTAGGGGACATCTCTCTAAAGAACTCCAGGTAAAGTGTGGGGAGAGAGGGCGGGAAGTCAGTCATTTGGAGACAGTGCCTGTTTAATCACTGTAAACAAAAGATGCGATCACTTATGGAAAATGTCTTTGATATAATGTTTCTATCAGGACCTCAAGATCTCCTTTGGATAATCCGATTTCCGGATAATCAAGGTTCCTCTGTATTCAGATGGGCTACCCGTAACACTAATTAGGTACTGTCTCCCACCCATCCTCCTCTTCTAACTAAAATAAAGATTGTGTGTGCTGGATTGATAAGGTAGCTAGTTTTTTTATTCTTTATTTTTCTACAGTCTCTTTGGAAATTTAGAATAGTGGGAATGGCAGTTCGGCAGTTGAATGTTCCTCCTACAGAATGTGGGAGGTAAGGTCACCATTAGTGTCACTGCTGACTATATCTGTGGGAAGTGTACCCAACTCCACCTCCCTGAAAACCACATTAGGGAATTGGTGTTGGATGAACTTCGGATCATTTGGGAGGTGGAAGGGGGTTATTGAAAGGAGTTACAGGAAGGTAGTACCACCTCAGGTGTAAGAAAGAGGTAGATGGGCTACTGTCAAGGAATGGAAAGGGAACCAATAGGCAGTGCAGGGAACCTGTGTGGCCATTCCTCTCAATAACAAATATACTATTTTGGATACTGTTGGGAGGACCACTTCCCAAGGTAAGCCATGGGTATAGGTCTCTGGCACTGGGTCTGTCTGTTGTTCAAAAGGGAAGGAGGGAGATGAGCAGAGCATTAGACATTGGGGACTCCATAGTTAGTGGGACAGATAGGAGGTTTTGTGGGAACGAGAGAGGCTCACAGTTGTTGTGTTGCCTCCCAGGTCCCAGGGTTTGTGATGTCTCGGATTGTGTTTTCGGGATCCTTGAGGGGAAGGGAGAGCAGCCCCAAGTCGTGGTCCACGTAGACACTAATGACATAGATAGGATAGGGATAGGGATTTAAGGCAGAAATTCAGGGAGATAGGGTGGAAGCACACAGGCTAGAACAAACAATTATCATCCCTGGTTTGTTGCCCGTGCCACGTGCCAGCGAAGCAAGGAATGGGAAGAGAGAGGAGTTGAACATGTGGCTACAGGGAGGGAGGGTTTTGAATACCTGGATAATAGAGGCAGGTGAGACCTCTACAAACACGATAGGCTACACCTGAACCAGAGGGGTACCAATATCCTGTTTGGGGGGGTGCAATTTGCTCATGCGCTTCAGGAGGGTTTAACCTAATTCAGCATGAGGATGGGGGCCAAACTGTAATTCCAGTGTCTAGGACGTTTAGAGTAATGAGGTCAAAAATGAGGTTTCAAGGTCGCAGGACTTCACTGGCAAGCAGGAAAGTTGTTTGAAGTGTGTCTACCTCAACGCCAGGACGTCCAGAATAAGGCGGGTGAACTTGCAGCATGGGTTGGTACCTGGGTTTTCGATATTGTTGCCATTTCAGACATACATAGAGCAGGAACAGAAATGGTTGTTGCAATTCAGGGATTTAGATATTTCAGCAAGAATTGAGAAGATGGTAAAAGATGGGGAGGTGTGGCATTGTTAGTCAAGGACAGTATTACGGTGGCAGAAAGGACGTTTGAGGACTTGTCTACTGAGGTAGTATGTGCTGAGATTAGAAACAGGAAAGGCGAGGTCACCCTTGTTGGGAGTTTTCTGCAGACCCCCGAATAATTCCAGATAAGTAGAGGAAAGGATAGCAAAGATAATTAGGAGTGAGAATAACAGGGTAGTTGTTATGGGGAACTTTAACTTTCCAAATATTGACTGGAAATATTATAGTTTGAGTACTTTAGATGGGTCAGTTTTCGTCCAATGTGTGCAAGATGGTTTCCTGATACAGCATATAGACAAGCCAACAAGGGGCAAGGCCACATTAGATTCAGTACTGGGTAATGAACCTGGCCAGGTGTTAGATTTGGAGGTAGGTGAGCATTTTGGTGATTGTAACCACAAATTCAGGTATATTTAGCAATGGAAAGGGATAGGTATATAATACAGGGCTAGCGTTATTCTGGGGGAAAGGCAATTGCAGGGGATAGGCACAATTGAAATATGGAACTTATTCAAAGAACAGCTCCTGTGTATCGTTGATAAGTATGCACCTGTCGGACAGGGAGGAAATGGTCGAGTGAGGGAGCCTGTGGTTTATTAAAGAAGTTGAATCTTCTGTCAAGAGGAACAGGGAGGCTTATGGTTAGGATGAGACGTGAAGGCTCAGTTTGGGCACTTGAGAGTTATAAGTTAGCCAGGAAAGACCTAAAGAGAGAGCTAAGAGGAGCCAGGAAGGGACATGAGAAGTTGTTGGCAGATAGGATCAAGGAAAACCCTAAAGCTTTCCATAGGTATATCAGGAATAAAAAAATGACGAAAGTAATATTAGGGCCAATCATGCATAGTAGTGGGAAGTTTTGCGTGGAGTCCAAGGAGATAGGGGAAGTAATAAATGAATGTTTTTTGGTAATAATCACACTGAAAAAAAACAATGTTGTCAAGGAGAATACCGCGATACAAGCTTCTAGACAGGATTGAGGTGCACAAGGAGGGGTCAGCAATTCTGGAAAGTGTGAAAATAGGTAAGTCCCTGGGCCGGATGGGATTTATCCTAGGATTCTCTGGGAAGCCAGGGAGGAGACTGCAGAGCCTTTGGCTTTGATCTTTATGTCGTCATTGTGTACAGGAATAGTGCCAGAAGACTGGAGGATAGCAACTGTTGTCCGTCTGTTCAAGGAGAGTAGAGACAACCCTGATAATTACAGACCAGTGAGCCTTACTTTGGTTGTGGGTAAAATGTTGGAAAAGGTTATAAGAGATAAGATTTGTAATCATCTAGAAAAGGAATAAAATGATTAGGGATAGTCAGCATGGTTTTGTGAAGGGTAGGTCGAGCTTCACCAACCTTATTGTTTTCTTTGAGATGATGAGCAAACAGGTGGATGAAGGTAAAGCAGTTAATGTGTTGTATATGGATTTCAGTAAGGTGTTTGATAAGATTCCCCACGGTTTGCTATTGCACAAAATACAAGGCAGGGAATGGAGAGTGATTTAGCTGCTTGCATCAGACATTGGCTAACTGAAAGAAGACTGAGGGTGGTGGTTGATGTGAAATGTTCATCCTGAAGTTTAGTTATTAGTGGTGTACCGCAAGGATCTGTTTTGGGGCCACTGCTGTTTGTCATTTTTATAAGTGACCTGGATGAAGGCGTAGAAGGATGGGTTAGTAAATCTGCAGATTACACTAAGGTCGGTGGAGTTGTGGATACTACTGAAGGATGTTGCACATTATAGAGGGACATCGCTATAGAGCTGTGCTGAAAAATGGCAAATGGAATTTAATGTGGAAAAGTGAGAGGTGATTCACTTTGGAAGGAGTAACAGGAATAAAGAGTACAGGTTCATGGTAAGATTCTTAGTTACAAATCACACAACACCAGGTTATAGTCCAACAGGTTTACTTAGAAGCACTAACTTTTGGAGCACTGTTCCTTCATCAGGTGGTTGTGGAGTATAAGATCATAGGACACTGAATTTTTACAAATAGTTTACAGTGTGATGTACCTGAAATTATATATTGAAAAAGACCTGGATTGTTTGTTAAGTCTCTAATCTTTTAGAATGGACACGTTGGCTTCTGGGATTTACGCATCAATGAACAGACTTTCTTAAAGTTACATCCTCAAAGGAACCTATTGTTATAGTTCACTTGAGAATGTAACTTTAAGAAAGTTCTGGGAAATACATGTCAATGAACAGATAATACCATAACCATTCTAAAGGATGAGAGGTTGAACAAACAATCCAGGTCTTTTTCAATATATAATTTCAGGTACATCACACTGTAAACTATTGGTATAAATTCTGTGCCTTACGATCTTATACTTCACAACCACCTGATGAAGGAACAGTGCTCCAAAAGCTAGAGCTTCCAAGTAAGCCTGTTAGGTTATAATCTGGTGTTGTGTGATTTTTAAACTTTGTACACCCCAGTCCAACACTGGCAAACCCAATCATGAGTAAGATTCTTGGCAGTGTAGATGAGCAGACAGATCTGTGTCCATGTACCTAGATCCCTGAAAGTTGCCACCCAGGTTGATAGTGTTAAGAAGGCGTACGATATGCTAGTTTTTATTGGGAGAGGGATTGAGTTTCAGAGCCACAAAGGTCATGCTGCAGCTGTACGAAACTCCATTGCGCACTTGGAGTATTGTGTACAGTTCTGGTCACCACATTATAGGAAGGATGTGGCAACTTTGGAAAAGGTTCAGAGGAGATTTAGATTAGATTAGATTCCCTACAGTGTGGAAACAGGCCCTTCAGCCCAACCACTCCATACCAACCCTCCGAACAGTAACCCACCCAGTCCCATTTCCCTCTGGCTAATGCACTTAACACTATGGGCAATTTAGCATGTCCAATTCACCTGACCTGCACATCTCTGGACCTGTGGGAGGAAACCAGAGCACCCGGAGGAAACCCACGCAGACACGGGCAGAATGTGCAAACTCCACAAGGACAGTCACCCGAGGCTGGAATCAAACCTGGGACCCTGGTGCTGTGAGGCAGCAGTACTAACCACTGAGCCACTGTGCCGCCCATTTACTAGGATATTGCCTGGTACAGAGGGAAGGTCTTACGAAGAAAGGCGGCAGGACTTGAGGTGTTTTCATTAGAAAGAAGGTTGAGAGACGACTTAATTGAGACATAAGAGATAAATCAGAGGATTAGATATGGTGGGCAGTGAGAGCCTTTTTCCTCAGATGGTGATGGCTAGCATGAGGGGACATAGGTTTAAATTGAGAGATGATAGGTATAGGACAGATGTCAGAAGTAGTTTATTTACTTAGAGTAGTAGGGGTGTGGAACGCACTGCCAGCAACAGTATAGACTCACCAACTTTAAGGGCATTTAAATGGTCATTGGATAAACATATGGATGAAAATATGGATGAAAATGGTAATAGTGCAGGATAGAAAGGTTTCAGATTGTTGCGCCGACATGTGGAACCAGAGGGCCGAAGGGCCTTAAGTGCGCTATAATGTTCTATGTGAAAGCAATCTCCATTACCACGAAGCTGGCTGGTAGGGAACAATGAAAGAAAATATATACTGACCCCTCTCTTCCCTCAAATGTAAATATCTTACTTCTGACTGATGTGCAATTTAACCTTTTTGGCAATTCTAGCTCATTTTCACACAATGCTCTTTAATACAGCGGAAGCTTTCTCTTTGTCAGATAATTTGCTTTCCCACAAAATGTCAGTGGCCAAGTACACAATTTTCAATCTATCAAGAACTTAAAAAGATGTCTGGTTTTAGAAAGTATATGGATATTACAGACAAAATTGCCCAACTTAGTATTAACTTGAAAATATCAGTTTGAATGCAGATAGATAGTTAGCAGCTAATGTAGCATTAGATGTGCTTCTGAGCTTTAATGCTGAGATGAGTGATCATGCCATGTATAATAACTTATTTGATATTAATTTTGTCAATCTGTTAAATCTGTGATGAGGAGAGATTGATCAATGAGAGCAAAGCTTAATGGGGTGAAAATAAAACAAACAAATGCAATAGCCTCACAGACAAATGGTCTCCAAATTTCAAATTCATCTCTGGTATATCCTCGGTATTCATTAATACTGCAAATGAATTCTCTATCATCCCAATACAAAGCCTTTCTCCAACAGCTACACTTCAAAGCAGACACTATAACATCTGAACTATTGATCAAGTCACAAACGATCATTTAAATGTCTCAAAGTATTAAAAGGCAAACTAAAATATATTAAAAGGTTTCAATATTCATTTTATTCTAAATAATCTATTGACACCTTTATTCGAAAAAATCTCATCTCGTAACTGTACAACTGGGGCGGCACGGTGGCACAGTGGTTAGCACTGCTGCCTCACAGCGCCTGAGACCCCGAGTTCAATTCCCGACTCAGGCGACAGACTGTGTGGAGTTTGCACGTTCTCCCCGTGTCTGCGTGGGTTTCCTCCGGGTGCTCCGGTTTCCTCCCACAGTCCAAAGATGTGCGGGTCAGGTGAATTGGCCATGCTAAATTGCCCATAGTGTTAGGTAAGGGGTAAACGTATGGGTTGGTTGAGGGTCGGTGTGGACTTGTTGGGCCGAAGGGCCTGTTTCCACACTGTAAATCTCATATCATCATCTCATCTAAAATCCTTCCTACACTGTTTTCTACAGAACTGAGTCTAAAAATGTACACTTTTCAAACATTCAGCATAAACCTGAACGAGTTTCCATTATCCAAAATCATCTTCAGCCTACATAAACAACAAATCTGATATTTCATTTCAGCTAAAAGCAAAATCTCATGCATCACTTAATCCAACCACTTAATGAACCACATGAAGTTCTGTATTAAATCAAAATTATTTCTACTTCACAACGCAACAAGAGACATTAAGTAAACAGACCCTTTCGCAACAAATCTTATTCATTCCCTAGTTAACCAGTCACAATTGAGGATAACTATGCGCAGCTTACATTGCCACCTTTTAGTTCATGAAAATGACAAAATGTGATTTGTAAAAAAACCAACGGTAGCACCAAGGTCATAGGAAGGTCAAAAACTGGATGAATGAACATCATCATCATCAGCCGCCAAGTTGGTACGAAAACACCGAACAATTGGAAGAACAACACTTCATCTTCCACCTTGGCAGCCTGCTGCCCAGACAACTCAACATTGAGGTCTCTAATTGCAAAGGACCTTCCCACCCATCGCCAACTCCCTTTCCCACCTCCTCTTTTCTATTCCTCTGACCAACTGGATTAATTTGTCGACCCCAACCCGGTTGTACCCACCACCTCTAGTCACCTAACACTACTTCACCATGCCACCCCTCTCCCCACACAAAACCCTTCCTCCCACCTCTTTATCTGCAGCTCTCCCTACCCCTACCTGAAGGCTGCTATACCCGAAACATTGACTTTTCCACCTCCTGATACTGCCTGGTTGCTGTGTTCTTCCTGCCCTCTGTTGTCTAACAACATTTGTGGCATACAGGAAGATAGAGCAGCATTTAGTTTTGAGTAGTAGGGAAAAGAAGTTGAACAAGGGGTGACTGGGGTAACACGGATGTTAAACATATTTGAAACATGTGAATAGCAAAACAATATTTAGAAGTCCCTGACCATTTCAAAATCAGTTGAAAATAAACTGATACAGCAAGGTTGGCCATGAGATTTTTTTTTCTTTAAATCTATCGGAATGTAAGAGCTCCTCAAATATGGAAATAATATTTTGGCGACAGGAACAAATTCGTTTTAAAATCGGACAAAATAAATTGTGACAGTGGTTTGTGTAGAAACCATCTTAAGTTCATATTTGGTACAGAGTCAGGTTACTTTACATGACTATTTAACAAAGGGAGCAACAGGCACACCAAAAATCAATGATTATTTTGTGAACTTTTTTAAATTTTATTTTGCTCTGGGCGCGACAGAATGAGGGAAGGCAGAAAAATGAGATGTTGATGGTTGCAAAATATTCCATGCCAGACAGAAAACCCGGACGTATCAGATCCCTATCCATTTTTAAAGTGACTTTTATTTGGTTTTGCTTTTAAAATTGGAGCTTGAAAAATATTATCAGGAAAAATCTCAAAACAAAATTAATCAGAGAATTTCAATAATATATGTGCTATAGTAGATTACATCGAGTAAGGCACGTGACAAAACACAGTCAGGAGAAATCTGACATTTTACCAAATGCGGAAATACTGGGTTGAAATGTGAAATTTTAGATGTCTAGAAGCAAAATGCTACATTACGTTGAGCATCAGAAATAATGGGAAGAAGATGTAAAAATATTACTGATCATTCCTTATTTTAAAAAGGAGTTGTTTTAGGAGTTGGATTATAAACAAGCATTATTTAGTGCATAAAACAACAAATGCTCAAGATCACAGCAGGTCAGACAGCATCTATGAAAAGAGAACAAGCTAACATTGAGTCTAGATGACTCTTCACAGCTAAAGTGAAGGGTGGAAGGACATCATTTATGCTATAATTTGGAGGTTTACAGGGCATAGGGTGCTGGTGGAGAAAAGATATTAGGAGTTTACATTAAGTGATCAGAATGTGAGAATGGCAGAACAATGGTGTGGCGCTGGAAAAGCACGGCAGGTCAGACAACATCCGAGGAGCAGGGAAAAATCGACATTTCGGGCATAAGCCCTTTATCAGAATAAGCCCAAAACGTTGATTCTACTGCTCCTCAGATGCTGCCTGACCTACTGTGCTTTTGCAGCATCACACTCTCAACTCTGATCTCCAGCATCTACAATCCTTTCTCCTAGAACAATGGGAGTCTAACTGCCAGACTTGAAAACACGGTAAGTGGGAAAGGGAGGACATAATAAACTAAAAGAAAGGAAATAATTCACAATTTAAAAGGTGTTGAACTCAATACAAGGTCCAGAAGGTTGTAAAGTGCAGTGAGAGAGCGACTCACTTTTGCCTATATTATTCCTCCAGTTTGCACTATTTCACTGGAACACTGCAGCATGCCAAGGACATGTCGATGTCCTGCTTATGCACAGCACAGGCCATAGGTGTTCTGCAAAGCAGTCACCCAGTCTTTGTTTGGTTTCTGTAATGTAGAATAGGTCAAACTGTTTGCAGCAAATACAGTACACAAGGTTGGAAGTGAAATTATGTTTCATCTTGAAAGGCTGTCCAGGCCCTTGGATAGTGAGCAGGGAGAAGTTGAAGGGGCAAGTGTTGCACTTTCTGCAGTTACATGAGAAGGAAAGATTGAGGTGAGGGGTGGTGTTGGTGGTTATGGGTTTTTTAAAATCTCAACTTATGCAGTATAAGAGTCAGCAAAGCCTAAGCTAATTTTTACTTTGCCTACGATTAGAGATTGCGTTATAAAGTGTTTACTTCCTCAGGATACCCCAAACCACTTCATAGCCAATGAGATACATGTGAAGCACAGTTACTATTGTAATAATATTACAAGATCCCACAAAAGGAATAAGTTAATAATCAAACAATGCTTTGGCAATACTGGTTCAACATAAATGTTGTCCAAGGCACAGAACTCCTTTGTACTTACAAAACTATGTTCAACATTCTGATAAAACATACACTTAAAATGGGATTGAAAACTACAGTCAACACTGAACTGCTGAGCCAACAGGTACAATCCTATTTACAAGAAATTAAGTAAGGTAGCTCATTGTCACTGACAAAGTTAATCCATTCCTGAGTTTTGCCTCTGTACCACACCGATAATCATAATTAAGTGGGAATTCACAAGATTGCAAAAATCATTAAATAAAGTAGGACTTTAGCAATGACACCTCCCCACATAGCGTGATGTGATTAATTGCCACAGGACCCTAAGTTGCACCTAAGAATCAGAAACAAAGTTTGACATATTATCCCCAACACAGCTAAAATCTGGTCTCAGCAGAAACAGTGCTTAAATAATCGATAAAACAAAAAGAGGACTTGTTGCTTTTTTAAAAAAATAATAGGCAAGGCAAGTGCCTTTCATGGAATTTAAATCAAACATAGCCACTGTTTGATCCAAATGGTGCAGCACTTGGGCATATTTTCGTCTTGCCCATGCGACGCCTCCTTTAACAGCGGCGCGACACGACAGTGAGTCAGTGGAGCGCGTCGGTACAATGGAGCAATGACTCATCCGGTCAAAGCAGGCACATCCTCCTCTTCCCACCCACCCAATCAATCCATCCATCCATCCATCCATCCTTTTCCCCATAAACGGCTGGACCACAAGCGGTCCCCAATGTCTTTTATCTGTCGCTCTCTTCTGATTTCCCTTTTGCTCAGTGGCTGGCCGGCCCGCCCGCCGGACATGGGCTTTGCTGTTGCAGCCTGAAGCCACGCACGTGTTTCCACGTCGCTGCTTTGCCAGCACAATGTGGCAGCGGCGCGCGGATCGAATCCCCCTCCAACCCAGCGCGCGCGCGTGCGTGCGTGTGCGCGCGGACCACCCTCCCCTCCCCCCTCTCTCAAGGTTGGGCAGAAAACCCTTGGGGCTGGCGCGCGCGGATGGACCACCAACCCCACCCCGAAAAAAAAACACGAGTTGGCTCCTCCCCTTAACCTTCTCATTCCCCTCCCCCACAACACAATCGGCTCCGGGGGGGGGGGATGGGGAAGGGACAGTGACCGGGCCAGCAGCCCCTGGGGCCCGGCGCGCGGGTGGAATCCCCGTGTCTGGGCAGAAAGCCCGCGGCTTGCCGTCGTTCCGGTTACAAGAGAAAAAAAAACCCCACACAACGCGCACACAGGGAGCTGCGCCATTGGGCTGCTGCAAGGCAGGCCAGAGAGGGAGGAGGAGGGGAAAGAGACACACACACACTCACAGACAGGAGGGTGGGGGTGGGGTAGATACAGATTGGTGGGGAGGGGGGGGGGGGGGTAGAGGAGAAGGGAGGCACTGAACAGCAACAAAACTGAGGCCTTGTCGGGTCAGCTTGAGCTCCAACTAGAAAGTTCCATTTTCACCTCTCCCACACAGTGGCCCACTCCGAGATCAGCTGTACTCCCTCACACACAGCCCGACTTCCCCCCCCCCCTTCCACCGCCATAAACGACGGAGGGTGGGGGAAGTCGAAAATATAGAGAAAAAAACAAAACCCCCCACCACTTGCCCCCCCCCCCAACATACACAGTTTTTGAAGGAGGGGGAAGATGGGATTTTTTTCCCCCCTATTTTGTTTGGCTTGCTGCAAGCTGAACTTACCAGAGGAAAAGGCCGGCTCTAAAGGAAGTATTTATGAAGAATGATTATTTGCGAAGTTTTAGTACGGAGTCGACCTCAGCGCTCCGACTAACGTGATACATTTCATTTGCATATTTCTTTTTTGTTTTCTGATTGGACACTGGCTGCTTTCGGGGTCAGCGCCGACACGGCTGCTTTATTAGAAAAAGTTGTTGGGTTGGCCTCGGGGGGACGGCACGGCGGGGCTGGCCGCTGCTTCAAGTGCCGGGAATTCGGGGTAGATTTGGGGGTAAAAGCCCGGCGGAACCGCTCGAGACGATCATGGCCGTCCCACGGCCCGGCCAATCGGCGGCCGCTTTACTAAAAGGGAACGGCGGGGTGGTGGCGGGGAGCCAGGGCCGTGTGAGACGGAGCCGCTGATTGGCCAACGGGGTCGCGTTGGGTGGAGGACCCGTTGCAGCGGCCCCCAGTGGCGGCCGCCGCGATGACAGGGGCGAAGCACCAGGAACTCGACCCACGTCAATCAAGCTCTCTAAGGTCAGCAAAGACTCATTGCTGCCGAAGGAAAAGCTAAATGCTTTACAAATGGCCTGGATAAATATTAGCTTTCAAGAGATAAGGAGGACTTAGTCCGGGGTGGCAACCAAGTTCATTCCCACAGAACATTTAGAGCACTACTACAAATACAACCCCCAAAGAAAGAGTTTTTTCCTGTCTGTTCAGCCTTTTCAAGTTCTAGCACGATTAAACATATTTAAATAAAGGATATTTTAAAAACAGCTCCTTCTGGGCATAGGCCCCACTGATATTCTTTAGTTATTTTATTTTGCAACGCTTTTGTATCATCGGTTGGTCTGTTAATGAGGGATCAACGTTGGAAAATGCAACAGGAATGCTCTTATCACACTTAGAAAGACTTATCTATCGTATGCATCGGTTCCCCTGTGTGATCGCTCTCCAAGTAACACGGGGGTGATTAGTTTCAATTGAATTCAATGCCCCAACTAAGAAAAATGATCAAACCCGTGTTCATTTCCTGCTCCATATTGCAATGCACCCTACCCATAAGTAAAGGTAAAGATCGGCCAGAGGTCATGAAAAAGATCATGCTTGATTTTAATAACCCTGGCCCAAAACTGAATATCTTCAATTAGAGCTACTATTGAACGCAGCTTATAGTTGGTTCAGACATTGAAAAAATAAAGCAGGAGACAGGTTGGCACCTGTAGAATTGTAAATCACGGTAATAGACTACCTACAAGAACTAGAAAGAAATTCTGTATTCCCACAGTGCCCATTTAACTCAACATCTGTGCCACTGTCAGGTTTCTTAATGGTAAGGTCCTAGGGAGTGTTACTGAACAAAGACACCTTGGAGTGCAGGTTCATAGCTTCTTGAAAGTGGAGTTGCAGGTAGATAGGATAGTGAAGGAGGCATTTGGTATGCTTTCCTTTATTGGTCAGAGTATTGAGTACAGGAGTTGGGAGATCATGTTGCGGCTGTACAGGACATTGGTTAGGCCACTGTTGGAATATTGTGTGCAATTCTGGTCTCCTTCCTAGCAGAAAGATGCTGTGAAACTTGAAAGGGTTCAGAAAAGACTTACAGGGATGTTGCCAGGGTTGGAGGATCTAAGCTATAGGGAGAGGCTGAACAGGAAGGGGCTGTTTACCCTGGAGCGTCGGAGGCTGAGGAGTGACCTCATAGAAATTTACAAAATTATGAGGGGCGTGGATAGGGTAAATAGGCAAAGTCTTTTCCCTGGGATCGGGGAATCCAGAACTAGAGGGCATAGGTTTAGGGTGAGAGGGGAAAGATATAAGAGAGATCTAAGGGGCAACTTTTTCACACAGAGAGTGGTAAGTGTATGGAATGAGCTGCCAGAGGAAGTGATGGAGGCTGGTACAATTGCAAAATTTAAGAGGCATTTGGATGGGCATATGAATAGGAAATGTTTGGAGGGATATGGTCCAGGTGCTGGCAGGTGGGACTAGATTAGGTTGGGATATCTGGTCGGCATGGATGGGTTGGATCGAAGGGTCTGTTTCTATGGTGAACATCTCTATGACTCCATGACTCTAAGTCATCAGGGTGACTTTAGGATAAGATGTATATTGATTGTTTAGCAAAACATGAACAGAAAACATGAGCTCTGTTCAACTCAGGAATGACAAGGCCCTTTTCTCATAGTTTATATGAAATTATTATTCTTATTTGAGTAGCCATCTATCAAAGTTTCTCTTTGTAAACTGGCTGCTTTTATTTCCATTCTTAGGTACAAACAACAGAATAACCAAAAAAGCAATAGGATTGTTGGTTCATTGAAAATAGAAATATTAGAGTTGATAAAGCGTGGCACTTGGTAGGCAGACCAGGTCAAGCAGCATCCAGCAAGGAGTAAGAGAGTCGACGTTTCAGGCAGGACATTGTCTCCTAATAGTAGAAACATTTTAAATTGTAGAGGTTTTGAGGCAGAAGTATAAGCCACTAATCATTTAGAAAGATAGGCCAAATTTAGGGATGAGTGAAAGTGAGGACTGGAAAAGCACAGCAAGTCAGGCAGCATCCGAGAAGCAGGAAAGTCGTCAGGAATATGGAGGGGATGGGGGGAGAAGGGGACTGAGAGATAAAAAGGGGGTGGGGGTGTGGCTGGGGGGGACGGTAGCTGGGAAGGTGATAGGTGGGGGTGATTGTGATAGGTCAGTGAGGAGGGTGCAGCGCATAGGTGGGAAGGAAGTTGGACAGGTGGGATAGGTCAAGAGGGCAGTATAGAGTTGGAGGTTTGGATGTGTCTGTTAGAATCCTTGCTGATTTTTCATTATTCTTTTATCATGTTGGTTTGGAGCTGTGAACTGTGAGCTAATAACAGTAAAAAAGACTATTACTTGAATGGCAAAAAGGTTACAGCATGTCGTTGCACAGGGGGACCTGGGTGTTCTTATTATGAATCTCTGAAGGTAGGTTTGCAGGTGCAAAAGGTCATTTAAAAGGCAAATGGAATGTTGTCCTTCAATGCTAAAGGGATTGACTGACTTTAAAAGCAGGGAGGCTATGTTGCAGCTGTACAGGGTGTTGGTGAGGCCACAGCTGGAATACTGCGTGCAGTTTTGGTCTCCTTATTTGGGAAAGGATGTACTGGAACTAGACAAGGTACAGAGGAGGTTCACTAGGTTGATTCCCAAGTTGAGAGGGTTGGCTTATGAGGAGAGAATGAGTGGACTGGGATTATATTCATTGGAATTTAGAAGAATGAGGGGGGAATCTGATAGAAACAGACAAAATTATGAAGGGAACAGATAAGATAGAAGTAGAGTGGACGTTTCTACTGGTGCGTGAAATTGGGACAAGATGGGATAGCCTCAAAATAAGGGGGAGTAGATTTAAAAACAAATTGAGAAGAAACTTCTTCACCCAAGGGGTTGTGAATTTATGGAATTCCCTGTCCAGTGAAGTAGTTGAGGCTTCCTCAGTAAATATTTTTAAAATTAAGATGGATAATTTTTTGAACAATAAAGGAATTAAGAGTTATGGTGAGAGGGCAAGTAGGTGGAGCTGAGGCCACCAAATGATCAACCATAATCATATTGAATGGCAGAGCAGGCATTAAGAGCCTACTCCTGCGCCGAGTTCTAATGCTCTAAAGATGACTTTTGAACTGTGGCTAACAGCTTGTATTAAAGAGAAAACAACCAAACAAGCTTTTGCTTATTAGCAAGGTCAGGCCTGGAAACAGCAAATGTACAGTGTCAAAGGGCTCAAACACCCACTTTACAGGTGAAACAGTGCTTTAACTGCACTTCACTCAATCTCATCCACTGCATTTGATGCTCACAGTATGGTCTCCTCTATATTGGGGAAATGGAGCATAGATGGGTGATTGCTTTGTAGAACAACCACTTTCAGTCAGTGAAAAAGACCCTGAACTTCCAGTTGCCTGCCACTTCAACACAACACGTTGTTCCCTGAACCATATCTCTGTCTCAGGCTTGCTGCAGCAAAGTTCAGCACAACCACCTCATTTTCCACATGGGAACTCTACTGCCTTCATAGAATCATATAATCCCTGCAGTGTGGTAACAGGCCCTTTGGCCCAACAAGTCCACACTGACCCTCCGAAGCTTAACACACCCAGACCCATTCCCCTACCCTATTGCTCTACATTTACCCCCGACTAATGCACCTTACCTACACATCCCTGAACACTATGGGCAATTTAGCATCGCCAAATCACCTAACCTGTGCATCTTTAGATTGTGAGTGGAAACTGGAGTACCTAGGCTCTATCTCTGCCTATCATTTACTCCTTGCTCCCACCCTAACTTCTCCATAAAAAGAATAACATTTTCCAAACTACCATCAGTTCTGAGGAAGGGTCACTGTACCCAAAGCATTAACTCTGAATTCTCTCCACAGGTGCTGTCAGACCTGCTCAGCTTTACCAGCAATTTCTGTTTTAATTTCTGATTTCCAGCAACCACAATTCTTTTGGTTTTTATTTTCCTTTATTTATCCCTTAACTGTTTGTTTGTCTGTCTGTCTTTTATGTTTTTAATTGAAAACAAAGGTTTTTGGGTTGAAAGAATAGACCAATTAGATTACCTTGTTTCATTTTGCTCTACTAAAGTTATTGTGTTGTTGATAAATTGCTAAGTCTTTTGTTTAAAACACAAATCAGTGTCTGGAATTGATTATTCACAGAGTCTGGGATTGGTTATTCAAAAGTCTGGTTGGGAACCATGGACAAAGAATGTGGTGCTGAAAAAGCACAGCTGGTCAAGCAGCATCCAATGAGCAGGAGATTGATGTTTCGGGCATAAGCTCTTCAACAGGTTCATTCCCTTTGGATCCTTTGAAATCTCATGGCAACTGGTCAAATAGTGAGAAAAAAAACTCCTACAAATTATCTGCCACCTTCCCATACCTGATGAATTGCTACCATGGAATGTCCCTTGGAAGAAGAACTGAATGTAGAGATTGCACAATATGTTCCCTGACTGGGGCACTTAAAATGCCCAACACCATAATTGGCTAAGGGAGGAATGTCTACATGACCAGACCCTCACCAACCTATTCATTGATGCATTTGACAGGAGTGACCAAGACTGTCCTTACGGAGACATAACCCTGTCATTGCATCGAAGATACCTTTAAAATGTGGGGCTGTAATGCATGTAAAATGAACAGATTTAGCAGTTCAAAACCAGCATCCAAAACATGTAGGCGTCATTGTATTCCACCACAATCTCTAACATTGTAGCCCAGCATGTCCTCCATTGTACTGTTATTAACAAGCCCTGATCAAAAGGAATGTATGAGAGTGGCATGAGAATCATCAGCTATGACACAGGACAACATGTATGCCAAACATTGGATGCAGTGTGTTATAGAGTCATGTAATCTCACAAGCAATGGATCAGATCAAAATTCTGCAGCTATGCCACACTGAATCATGTATGATAATGGACAGTTAAACAACTAAGAGCCAGAGGAGGCTCAATGAATATCACCTTCCTCAATAATGAAGGAGCCTGACAAGTGTTAAAGATAAGGCTGAACCACGAGCAACAACTTCAGCTAGAAAGGTCAATTGGATAACCCACATCAGCCCATCCCAGATCCCAAACATCACCAAAATAATGTAAGTTTGCTCACTAAGCTGGAAGGTTCATTTTCAAATGTTTCATCACCAAAATGAGACCAATCTGCTTGATTTACTCCATGTGATATCAACTCATAACTGAGCAAACCAGATATGCCAAGTGTCCTGAATATGGTATTTAAACCTTGCACTCCTGAACATGCTATGCCTCGAAGTAAGTGGAATTACCACTGCTACAACACTGATCTCCAGGTGTTTTCTAATCAACCTGGTCAGAAATGTTATCACAGTCCTCTAGAGCAGGTAAGACTCGAACCAGGCCTTCTGTCCAGAGGTGGGGACACTACCAATACTGCTCAAGAGCCCTTATCACTGACCAATAACCAACATTGTGGTAAATAGTCTGTTTAGATCCTGTTCACAGAAAGCAAGACAATTCCAATCCACCCAATCAGCCTATTCATTAACAAAGTGCTGGAAAGTGATATTGATTGTGCTAACAAATCCCTAGTAAACTTGTCAATAAACTGGCCATTGATCCTTAATTTGATTCCATCAGGGTTACGTGCCTCAAGGTTTCACTATAGCCATGAAATAAACATGGGCAAAAGAGGCGGTGCGGTGCACTGTGGTTCGGTTCAGTTCATTTCACTATGCTACGACTACCCTTGATATGTAAATAATCTTTGATCAAGGATTCTTATAGGATTAAAGTTAATGTGAAACAGGAGACAACTGTCATTCATTTCTTGCAGAAAGGGAGATGATTGTTGGAAGCAAGGCATCTTAACCCTGGGCCATGACTCAGGGATTCTTCAGCTCCAGATGCTTCTTTAACAATATTTCCTTGATCATAAGTTTAGGATCTACACATTGGTTTAATCTTTCCAGGCAATTACCTTGCACATATATATGCCAGGACTTCTAAAGGATTCTGATGCTTTATATTGGTGGACATATTCCTTTTGTGGTACGGTGGAAGTGGGACCTGAGTTCAAGCCCCTTCTGCTCCACTGTAATAACATTGCTGTACAGATTGATTTAAAAATGTGTTTAATTTTTTAAAAAAGAATTACAGTGGCAGACATCTCAACATTCACTGCTGTTGGTAATGGAATTAAAAGTCAAATACCTCACTGTATCTGATTATTCTATGTCGCTAATTTTTCTCGCAACATTGTCAATTTGTATGCCAGTTACTCGAACATTCAGTAAGTGCACCTGTTTGAAGCAGTTAGTACAAACTGGGAAAAAAACGTACTAAATTAAATCAATAAGGAAACTAATCATTAGTATGATTAAATAAGTTGCACAGAGCAGGCTGGGAAATCCAACTGATTAATTAATGTGTTACATTAATAAGCTTCAGTAAATCATCTTTAATTGAAAGAGTTTTAAATATCACAACACGTGAATCACAATGAACCATGTTCAGATATTACTAGTTACATAAAGTTCAGTTTGACTGAGAGTCAGAGTTATCCTGCACAGAAACGGACCCTTTGGTCCAACTTGTCTGTGCCAACTAGATAGCCTAAATCCAATCAGCATTTCATCCATATCCCTCGAGACCCTTCCTATTCATGTATCTATCCAGATGCCTTTTAAATCTTGGAATTGTACCTGCCTCCACCACCTCCTCTGGCAGCTTGTTCCATATACATACCACCTTCTACATGAAAAAGTAGAGAGGTAGGAAAGATGTAGTTAAACTTGAAAGGGTGCAAGAAAGATTTGCAAATATTTAGCGGGACTGGAGAGTTTGAACTAAAGGGAGAGGCTGAATATGCTGGGGCTTTTTTTCCCCAGAACCTCAGAGGCTGAGTGGCAAATTTTGAGGGGCATGGATAAGGTGAATAGCCAAGATCATCATCTACTGCTTTCTAGTAGTCAGTTACTAGGCCACCAACATGTTTTGAAGGAATAAATCGTAACCAACTGAAGTTCATCATGGGTGAGATTGCTATGCAGCCATATTCATATCCACAATAACAGCATTTATTACAACAAATGTTATGATTTTATTGCATAAATGTATTTTGTTTTCTGCATTTCTGAAATTTATGCTCTTGTAAACTACATGTTTGTCAAAAGCTTGAGGTTGTTTTGTGTTTAATGTTGTGTTTTTAGTTTAAATTCTCTTGCTGTTTGCATCCATTTTATTACAATTTCTTGCTGTATTTTTACCCTGACACATATAGTTTTAAAAAATTACAAAAACCAGTAGAAAAATAAATTTGTCCATTATAATCTACCAGGGTTTGGGGAATGCCTTTCTGCTGTATGGGTTTCTTTATTTGGTTATTTGTGGCTTCACTAATTAACCAGCCTGGGAAAATATATTTCTGCAATTCATCCCTAGTCATCTTTTCTTTTCAAAAAGACTTAATTGAACACTTTTTAAGAAAGATGTTTGGAGAGACTGAATGGGAAGCTAGGATAGCAGCTCCCTGACTTGGATGAATGCTTACTCCGTCAATCAGTAATCAGTGGTACCACATTTCCACATGTGAATTAACCATAATGATTTATAAACAAAGTTCTCAATTCTGTGCAACAGTCTCCGATGCAAATTTTTTGTTTTTCACAAAATTACAATCCCCATTGCTGACTTAACTTCACCAATAGCCTGAAAATTTGCATTTGGAAACCATTTAACTTCTTCATGTATCTGACAGCAGAGTATTAGATGAATGATAACTGTACGATATTTGAAAGGCAAAATATTTAACCAATGCTCAAATAATCAATTCAATAATTCCATGTGGCCTAACGTTACTGTGAAAGTGAATTGCTGTGATTTGAGGAATACTTAGTACAATGTTATATTAAATACAAATCTTAAGTGCATTTAGATGCGACACCAAGAGCACTGAATAAATCAAAAGCTTGTTCTTGCCAGTAATGCAAAGTTCATCTTTGGATAATGTTTAACAAATGTAACTTTAAGGATAAATCAAGAACCCTCTTGTAGAAAATAAGAAAGTGGTCAAATTCAAAATCATCAATTACAAAATATAATTCACAGACCTGGAAGTGAATTGCCTGTTTTGTTTCAGGGGAAGGAAGTTTTAGATGAGAAGACAAAAATAACTTAAACTGCGTAAAGTTACTGCAAGACAGGCATATTTCATCATCTGTGTATTTTGTTGAACAGAAACCCTTCAAATAAAAAGCACACTTTAAAGATTTGCACCAATAGTAAATCAACACATCAACATTTACTTGGGGAGAAAATTAATAAAGTGAACAATTGTCTTTTTATTAAATGTTTTGTTTTCTCAATTATTCTCTCTTTTCATCTCCTACGTGAATGACTCCCTTATTGGAGTGTAATTCCAAGGGAAATGTTTGCCTTCTGGTTGTGATATATGTATGAATCTCATCTATGCAAACTAAGAAATTCAGATAGTGCTTTTATCTGACAGCCCTAAAAGCCCAGCAGGGGTCACTCGAGAGCAATCAGGGACAGGAATGTTGGCTAATTAATTCGTGAACACAGAAGCCAATTGTAATAATTCCATGACCCTGTTTTCACATTGACTAATTCGATCCAGATCTGATCTATAATACCCACATTTTGGTTATGAATGGTTCTGGAGGATGGTTGATGATTTAAAGTGTGGTGTAAAATAAGGGCAACAGTGAGAGTTCAATCTCTTGTACCAACTGTGTTAGATTAGATTAGACTTACAGTGTGGAAACAGGCCCTTTGGCCCAACAAGTCCACACCGACCCGCCGAAGCGCAACCCACCCATACCCCTACATTTACCCCTTACCTAACACTACGGGCAATTTAGCTTGGCCAATTCACCTGACCCGCACATCTTTGGACTGTGGGAGGAAACCGGAGCACCCGGAGGAAACCCACGCAGACACGGGGAGAACGTGCAAACTCCACACAGTCAGTCGCCTGAGGCGGGAATTGAACCCGGGTCTACAGGCGCTGTGAGGCAGCAGTGCTAACCACTGTGCCACCGTGCCGCCCGTTATTTCATAGAATCCTGCATTCTCGCTCTACCCCAGCTTGTGGAGGGTTACTCAACCAATTTTCTCTCTGTCTCTAATGGAGAAAGACACTTGTAGTCCTTTGTGACTGATGACTCCATGCTGTAAATGGTTCCTTTACTTCAAGTAACAATTCCCTATATTTTAATGGAGCCATTGTCAAATCTCCATCTCACCACTCCATGAAACCAACCACAGAACCATTGTCCTTGCAAGTTTTCATCCTATATCCCAACTTCCAATCCAAATACATTGAATGTGATGTTACTCCTTTTCAGCACCAATATGATTTTTTGCCAGAGCATCAAAATGACTGGAACCAAAATCATAATTGATTTCTTTGAATATGACATAGTGCATTATTGCTGTTTCTTTCCTCTAAAGCCTTAACCTGTTTAGGTGCACATCCCTTTTGGAAGATCTTCCTCTATTGTTCAGCGGATTAATCTCATCCCTTCTGGGATCCAACCTAACATATTTGATTAATCGCTGGGCATTTCCAGCAATCTGTTCTGTTCTTGCCCTAGGTCATTGTCTCCAGAATCCACAAAGGATCTATCCCTATCCTCCTTTTTGCATTTTGAGTATTCTACTTGGCCACATCACCTGTAACTTTGGATTTAGTTTCCATGTGCTCTCTGAAGACAGTTATTCTAACTGTACATAACTTCTCTCAACCTCCAATGCATCTGTGGAGTCAGACTGTTTGTGTGACAGCCATGCCTTCTTCCAGATATTTTTTCCAGACAAATATTACTAAGTTAAAGCCATTGTCCTCAGTCCTATCACAAATTCCATATTTCAATTGCCACTGATTCCTTAGTAAATGTGAGGTCTGTTTCAATTATTTGTTTGCAAAATGTAAACAATGAACTTAAGTGTAACTAAAACATTCAACTAATTACATATTTTAGCTTTGTATTAATTTACTGCTGCATTTAGTTCCATATGAGATGAAAAGTTTGTAACCAACAGAAAACAGCTCAATTTCCAATATGGACGAACTAATATAGTGATGTTTTCTCTCATCTCTTAACTGTGGTTTCGTTTAACACGTGTTGTTCATCTGAGATGTTGGAATTGCATTCAGTGCTTATGAATGATATTTTGGTGGTGGTATGCTTTGAAGAATGGCATTTTGTGTAAGGATTTGTGAACTGTGCTTAGCAGTAATCCATACAATAAATAGCTGGATGTCATGAGGGTTTGCTTAATTTCTAATATGAGCATCATGTTTCACAATTTTTTTTCTCTTGTCATAAGTGAAACATTCTTAGTTCTGGAAACAGGCAGAGACAGTCATAATTAAAAATGGCCTGTTTTTTGAAACAGATTCTTCAGATTCTCTCTTTCTATTGCAATGTTCCTCTGGTAGTGCAATTATGTATAGTATCGTCAAGTGAACACTATGTACAACATTGCACTTTTCAAAAAAAATCTATTGCACTATGGCCACTGACTCATGTTGAAATAAATTTTTCATTCGATTGACACCTATCTCATTGAGAATATAGCTTCTGATCCTATCTGCTCTCCTTCAAAAAGAACTTCCCATCTTTGTACATTTCCATGCATGCTGAAAACCACCTTCTGCTGAAATCTTCATCTTTCTGCTTATGTCTGCTTATTGCTTGCATCATTCCAAGTCCTGTTAATCCAGTATATCTGTCTGTATTGAGTTACAATGGTTTCAGGACTTGTAACATTTCCAGTTTAAAATACTAATCAGTGTACATATCATTCATTTGTGGCTTCACTGCTCATATCAGCAATGGCGTAAAACTCTTAATACCCTGAATTTTTTTTAGTCCTCTGACTTTCTTGTGTGTTCTCCATTCTCTTCCTCCCCATTTGCACCATGTCTTCAGCCATTAAGGCCCTATATTCTACAATTCCCTCAGTTACTTTATCATTCCACCAGCCTATCCCATGAGGTCTGGTGACCTTCAGATTAAACTCATTAACAATCATCCTTCTCTAATGAGAGAGCCAAACTATGGTATTCTGGGAGTATGGTGATTACCTTTTTTTAAGATGTGTCTTAAAACTCACTTCTTTACTCACAGCTAATGCTTACTTCCATAGTCTATTTTCTTGATTCTGCACATGAGTAGTGCCATGGTACACTGTCCTCCATGAAAGCCACTCCATAAATGCAAGTTATTTTGTTGTATGTTTCAGGAACTTGCTTTAGCTTAACAACATTAGAAGTTCTTAAAATGTCAGATCTAAAGAAATAAGCAAATATGAGAATTTTTACTGAAAGAGAAGTTTTGCATATATTATGTTGCCATTCAGTGAAGCATTTAATTTCTTTACAGTCCAACAGGCACACTGCATACCATGAAAAACTGAACAACACACTGCAACCACAATAAGACTGCTACTTATTATTTTTCTATTTATTTACTAAAATTCATAATTTGACAAAGATAAGGTTCAACTTTATTACAATTTCTAGAGAATTACCCTGCTTAGTTTGTGGGAATGCTACAGCAGGAGTCATCTTCAATTTTGACAACATGGAACTTCAGGATGTGGTTCCTTTTTAATTAATGTTTATAAATTAAAGTTATTCGGCTTCAAGATGGTGACATTGATCAAATGCAACAGAACTGCAAGTAACTTCAGTGTAAGATCTAGGCAAAGCATCTCTTTTTTTAGTTAGGTAGTTTTCAGCTTTTTGACTGTAATGTTAACTTTACTAGTTTGACACTAAAGAACAGAAGACTTAGAAGCAAGTGTAGGCCATTCTGACTTTGATCCAACTCTTCCATCAAAGAGATAATGGTTAATCTGATTGTGATTTCAATTTCCCTGTTTTCCCCCATCTGCTTGACTTCTTTGTCAATCAAAATTAGCCTCAGGTAACTTCAAACACTCGGCTCCACTGTTTTTTTTTAGATTAGATTCCCTACAGTTGAAAACAGGCCCTCCGGCCCAACCATCCACACCGACCCTCTGAAGAGTAACCCACCCAGACCCATTTCCCTCTGACTAATGCACCTAATCTATGGGCAATTTAGCATGGCCAATTCACCTGGCCCACACATCTTTGGGCTGTGGGAGGAAACCGGAGCACCCGGAGGAAACCCACGCAGACACGGGGAGAATGTGCAAACTCCACACAGTTGCCTGAGACTGGAATCGAACTTGAGACCCTGGTGCTGTGAGGCAGCAGTGCTAACCACTGAGCCACTGTGCTGCCTCTAGGGAGAAGAGAATTCCACAGAACTTCTGAGGGGTGAAAAGAACCTCCTGGCTACATCTAAAAAGCAAGATTTCTTACTCTTCAACTGTGTCTCTTAGTTCAAGTCTCTCTGACATGGATAAACAGCAGTTGAGTTCACCATGTCAAATCCACTCAATATTAAATGATTCAATAGGATCTCCATTCATTTTTCCTAAGCACCAATGGAAAAGGCCCAGCCTGTTCAACCAGTCTTCATAAGGTAAGTTCTTCATCCCATGAATGAGTTGAGCAAACCTTCTTTAAACTGCTTCTCATGCAATTATAACACTTTCTCTGCTTTCCAATTTCACTTTGTGTACATTTGTCTGCCGACTCTTTGTTCTGTTTCTTCTGAAAGATATGTCATAGATTTACACTCATTGTTCCCATGATTTAAAAAAAATTATCGCATGTACTGCTGGAAAGGCCAGCATTTAGAGTCATAGAGATGTACAGCAAGAAAACAGACCCTTTGGTCCAACTCATCCATGCCAACCAGATATTTCAACCTAATCTAGTCCCACCTGCCAGCACCTGGCCCATATCCCTCTAAACCCTTCCTATTCATATACCCATTCAGATGCCTTTCAAATGTTACTATTGTACCAACCTCCACCACTTCCCCTGGCAGCTCATTCCATACACACACCGCCCTCTGCACGAAAAAAGATGCCCCTTAGGTCTCTCTTATATCCTTCCCCTCTCAATCTAAACCAATGCCCTCTAGTTCTGGACTCCCTAACCCAAGGGAAAAGACCTTGTCTATTTACTCTATCCATGCCTCTCATAAATTTATAAACCTCTATAAGGTATATACTCTATACTCCTCAGCCTCTGATGCTCCAGTGAAAATAGTCCCAGCCTATTCAATGTCTCCTGAAACCTCAAATCATCCAAACCTGGCAACATTCTTGTAAATCTTTCCTGAACCATTTCAAGTTTCACAACATCCTTCCGATAGGAAGGAGACCAGAATTCCAAAAGTGGCCTAACCAATATCCTGTACAGCCGCAACATGACCTCCCAACTCCTATACTCAATACTCTGACCAATAAAGGAAAGCATACCAAACGCTTTCTTCACTATCCTACCTGCAACTCCACTTTCAAGGAGCTATGAACATGGACTCCAGGGTCTCTTTGTTCAGCAATACTCCTGCAAACCTTACCATTAAGTGTATAAGAACTGCTCTGATTTTTGTTTTTCCAAAATACAACGCTTCACATTTATGTAAATTAAACTCCATCTGCCACTCTTCAGCCCATTGGCCCACCTGATTAAGATCCGGCTGTAATCTGAGGGAACCTTCTTCACTGTCCATTATGCCTCCAATTTTGGTGTTATCTGCAAACTTACTAACTATACCTCCTAAGTTCATATCCAAATCATTTATATAAATGACAAAAAGTAGTGGACCCAGCACTGGTCCTTATGGTACTCCACTGGTCACAGGCCTCCGGTCTGAAAAAACAACCCACCACCACCACCCTCTGTCTTATATCTTTGATCCAGTTCTGTATCCAAATGGCCAGTTCTCCCTGCATTCCATGAGATCTAACCTTGCTAACCAGTATTTCATGGGGAACCTTGTTGAACACCTTATTGAAGTCCATATGGATCACGTCCACCACTCTGCCCTCATCAACTTCTTTGTTACTTCTTCAAAGAACTCAATCAAGTTCATGAGACATGATTTCCCAAGTATAAAGCCATGTTGACTATCCCTAATCAGTTCTTACCTTTCCAAATACACGTAAATCATGTCCCTCAGGATTCCCTCCAACAACCTGCCCACCACTGATGTCAAGCTCACTGATCTAGTTCCCTGGCTTGTCCTTACCACCTTTCTTAAATAGTGATACCATGTTAGCCAACCTCCAGTCTTCTGGCACCTCGCCTGTGACTATTGATGATACAAATATCTCAGCAAGGGACCCAGCAATCATTTCCCTAGCTTCCCACAGAATTCTAGGTTACACCTGATCAGGTCCTGGGAATTTATGCACCTTTATGCCTTTCAAGGCATCCAGCACTTCCTCCTCTGTATAATATGGACATCTTTCAGGATGTCACCATCTATTTCCCCACACTCTATATCTTCCATGTCCTTTTCCACTGTAAACACTGATACAAAATACTCATTTAGTATCTCCCCCATCTCCTGCAGCTCCATCTTTGAGAGGCCCCATTCTTTCCCTAGTTACCCTTTTGTCCTTAATGTATTTATAAAAACCCTTTGGATTCTTCTTAATCCTATTTGCCAAAGCTATCTCATGTCCCCTTTTTGCCCTCCTGATTTCCCTCTTAAGTATACTACTGCTTTATACTCTTCTAAGTACTCACTTGATCTCTTCTGTCTATACCTGACATATATTTCCTTCTTTTTCTTAATCAAACCCTCAATTTCTTTAGTTATCTAGAATTCCCTACACCTATCAGCCTTTCCTTTCACCCTAACAGGAATATACTGTCTCTGGATTCTTGTTATCTCATTTCTGAAGGCTTCCCATTTTCCAGTTGTTCCATTACCTGCAAATATCTGCCCCCAATCAGCTTTTGAAAGTTCTTGCCTAATACCATCAAAATTAGCCTTCCTCCAATTTAGAATTTCAGCATTTAGATCTGGTTTATCCTTTTCCATCACTATTTTAAAGCTAATAGAATTATGGTCTCTGGCCCCAAAGTGCTCCCCCACTGACATCTCACTCACCTGCCCTGCCTTATTTCCCAACAGTAGGTCAAGTTTTGCACTTTCTCTAGTAGGAACATCCACATACTGAATCAGAAAATGTTCTTGTAACACTTAACAAATCCCTCTCCATCTAAACTCTTAACATTATGGCAGTCCCAGTCTATGTTTGGAAAGTTAAAATCCCCTACCATATAATAGCCACTCTATTATTCTTACAGATAACTGAAATCTCCTTCTGAATTAGTTTCTCAATTTCCCACAGACTATTGGGGGTCTATAATACAATTCCAATAAGGTGATCATCCCTTTCTTATTTCTCTGTTTGACCCAAATAACTTCCCTGGATGTATTTCTGGGACTATCCTCTCTAAGCACAGCTGTATTGCTACCATTTATCAAAAATACCAGTCCTCCTCCTCTCTTGCCTTCCTTTCTATCCTTCCTGTAGCATTTGTTTCCTGGAACATTAAGCTGCCAGTCCTGTCCATCCCTGAGTCATGTTTCTATACTTGCTAAGATATCTCAGTCCCATAATCCTAACCTTGCCCTGAGTTCATCTGCCTTCCCTGTTTCACCTCTTGCATTGATATAAATGCAGTTTAATTTATCAGTACTACTTTGTCCTCTGCTTTGTCCCTGCCTGCCCTGTCTGCTTGACTCATTTCTTTTCTCAACTCTACCAGTCTCAGATTGATCTCTTTCCTCGCTATCTTCCATCACCTCCTACATTTTCCGAACAGCATACTTGTTTCAAATGCTGGTATCCACAGAAAACTCCTACATACCTGCATACCTCTCTTACCTTTGCTCTTACATCTATATGACTGTATCTGTGGTTTTTCTCCCTTCCTATAACTGCCATCCATCGCACCCCCTTATTCTTGTAATTTCCTCATTGCCTCTGTTGCTCCAACCGGTCCATTCCATCTGATTGTATTGTTGCAAATATAATCCTCAGTCACACATAAACTCTCCCTAAACTCCTACATCTGACAAGAAGGGCATATTACTCTACTAAAGGCCATTTTTGCTTCATCCAATCTACAGACCCAGAAAATAGCACTGTCTTATTCCTCTACAAAAATACTGCTCCAGGCTAACTTTATACTTACGACTTCAGAAACATATCTCAATAAGACATATAATCAATAAAGAACACACACTATTCATTATTGTAGATTTGCAGCAAGCCTATACTGACAACTATTCACTTATCTGTTTCTGTGCTGTGATCTCTCCCAAACAGGTCCTCCAAGATCAGTTGTGAATTTCACTGTTTAACTTCTCCTGAATGCACTCTGTTGTCCAGCTGTGCATGAATTCAAGCAGCAAAGGCAGTAACTGCACAGGTTCACTGCTGTGCTAGTTAACAGTGTAGGTTTCTTTCTCTTTCTCTCTCGTGCACTGAACATGTGGTGACTTTGTCTGTCCTTCTCCCTTTTAAAAGTGCTGTGATTTGTTTCTCATTTTCAGCTATCCTCAAGAAGGTGAAGGTAAAGATGAACATTGCCTTTTAAATATTATATTTGTACCAGCCTCCACCACTTCCCCTGGCAACTCATTCCATATTCTCACCACTCTCTGTGTGAAAAGGTTGCCTCTTAGGTCCCTTTTAAATCTTTCCCCTCTCACTCTAAACCAAGCCCTCTAGTTCTGGACTTCCCCACCCTGGTGAAAAGACCTTGGCTATTCACACTGTCTATTCCCCTCATGACTTTATAAACCTCTAAAAGATCACTCCTCAACCTCCAGCTCTCCAAGGAGAATAGCCCCATGCTATTGAACCTTTCCCTATAGCTCAAATCCTCCAACCCTGGCAACATTCTTGTAAATTCTTTTTGAACCCTTTCCAGTTTCACAACATTCTTCCTAAAGCAGGGAGAGCAGAATTGAATGCAATATTCCAAAAGTAGCTGAACCAATGTCCTGTACAGTGATAACATGACCTCCCAACTCCTATACTCAATACACTGAACAATAATTGCATTTCTTGCAGTAGATTCCCCTTGCAATCAAACATAACATTTTATTAGTTTTCCTGATTACTTGCCTGTTTACTAACAAAGTATAATCTTTGCCTGAGAACACCCAAGTCTTTCTGCATCTCAGAACTCACCATTAGATTATATGATTTATTATTCTCTCTGGCAAAATGTATAATTTCACAACTTCCCACATTTCACTCCATTTACCAGATCCTTGCTCACTCCCTTGATCTATCTCTATTCTTTATGTCCTCTTCATAACTCACTTTCCTACCTACCTTTGTGTAATCAGTAAATGCAACTATTGTATTTTTGGTTCCTTCATTCAAATCATTGTGAAATGTTAAGCTCCTGACACTAACCATAGAGTGTGCCATTCATAATGTACTGCCAACCTGAAAAATACCATTTATTGCTACATTCTGCTGTCTGTTAGCTGGCCAATCTTACATCCATGGCATTATGTTAGCCCAATACTGTAATCTTTTATTTTCAACAATAACATTTTGACGTGGCACCTTTTATTAAATGCCTTCTGAAAATCCAAGTACACAAGACCTTCTGATTCCTTATTATCTACAGCAAAAGTTACTTCTTCAAGGAACTCCAACAACTTAGTTAAACTTGAATTTCCCCCTGACATTACCATGTTGACTCTGCCTAATGTGCACAGTCATGACATTTTTAATAATAGTTTTGAACATTTTCCCATGGTAGATGTTAAGCTAACCGACCTGCAGTTTCCTGCTATCTACCTCATTTGAATGAAAGGTTTAAAATAGAAAATGGCTAATCTGTAAAGACCTTCCTGAATCTAATGAGTTTTCAAAATGAAAACCAATGTATAGGTCTCTTCTTAGTGCAGTGGTAGTATCCCTACCACTGAGCTAGGTGGCTCAGGTTCAAGTCCTGCTCCAATTGTGTAAAATAGTATCTGTGACCCCTTTGATTTTTAAAACAAAATCAATGCATCAACTATCTCACTGGTTGCTGCTTTTTAAGACCTGAGAATGAAATGCATTACGACATGGTGACTTGTCAACTTGCATTTCTGGCAATTTACTCAATACATCTTCCCTGGTAATTATAAATTTTTTTGTTCCTCCCTTTGAATTCCTGATTTACTGCTGAATTGGAGCATTCCATTATTTCACTCTGCAATGCCCTGAAACTCATCAATAATGATGTGGGTCAGTCCACTTGAAAAGACCATTAAGGCAGTCCAAACATCCCTTATGCAGTGGTGCTTTTTGAAAGATTGGATGATTAGAGTGGATCTAAGCAGAAAGTGGATCATGCTTTCTGCTTCGAGATTGCTAACCCTTTTACTGTGGAAGATTTTCATCTTCTCAGCAGGGTACCCACTACGTATTTAGTCTATGGTAGTAGAGTCCATTTACATATTGTTGACATCCCAAAAAGTGTGTCACAGAGAGAAGTGACAAAGATCTTAGCAACTGCAACACTATCAATCAATTACAAGGGTCTGGGTATAGCTAAGCCTGGCTAAAGGTGTGGCTAGCATGTGACAGGACTTGACTAGTAATTGAGTGAGACAAGATAGTAAAATTGCAGCATAACTGGTGGAAAGTAGAGAGGGTGGCAGTGGCTGTTACATCCACTGTGGTCTTGTTGGCCAGTGTCTATTTGCAGAGACTGATGATATCTCAGATCATACAGTTAGGAATTTTGTCTGATAAATAATACATCTCTTATAGAGAACTTAACTGAACTTCTCTATTGCATTTATTTCAATTAAATCGTTGCTGCCTTTACTTATGCAGACTGAAGAATGGTGCTTTTTCACCACATTGGTATTTTTGTGGACAGGTTGTGGAGGGTCATGAGATGAGGCACTCACTATAGAATTCCTAGCTTCCTGTCTGCTCTTGATTTCATAATATATCCAGCTGAGCCTCTCTTCAATCCTACTCAACAATATCCACTCATAAAACATTCTCAATGTTTGAGATCATAATTGCATAATATTTTGAGGGAATTGTTAGACATTTTCAATGCTTCTTGCCTATTGTCTTTTGTGAGAATACAACTTTTGTTTGCACGTACCCATCTCTTTGCTACTTTCACAATCTTTATGCTTTTGTGATCTTCCTCTTCAACTTTGTTTAGAAATTTGATTGGTAAATCCATTTGTTAAGCATGTAAATACCAACAGGATCAATTAAGGATCTATAAAAATGTATTATTACAATTTCTATATAAATATGGAATTCTATCATAATCCATTTGATACCTTCAGATTTACCACCTTGGGTGTTGTGAACTTCCAATTCATCAAGACCAAGTGTTGTTATACCTTTGATTAAGAATACTACCAACCATATTGTCAAGGGTCTTCTCAAGGATTTAAAATATCAGACTTAATTTAAAATAATTCAGGATAAAATTATATATAAAGAATCAACACAATCACTTGGTTCCTAAACCAGTTTAGTTACAAAAAGGTGTGAAATTAAACTGGCTTGTTGAAGAGAAAGCAACATCTCATGAGAGTCTTTGGAATCAATTATATACTGCTTTTGCTTTTAATTTGTTCTTAAACAAGCAATCCTATTATCATAGCAGAGCATTCGGTGTTTTGTGATAATTGCAAAATAATGTTTTGTAAACTGACAATCCCTCTGCCTCTAGTCATTTACAGTGCTTCAAATAAATAATGCTTTTCGAAAATACTTAAATATTGTAAAATGCTACCAGTTCATTCCCCTTAATTGAATTGATTTATTTATTGTTTGTTTATTTTACAAAATTTAGTGAGAAACATTGTATAGTGTTGCTACTCTTTGACAGCATCTTTAAACACAGAAAAGTAAAATAAAACAGAACATAAAGGCAGAAGAATGAAGAAAGTGTTCAACTTTACAATCCTCCTTGTTAAGTGCTCAGCCATAGCTTGATGGCCAGGCAGGAGATCTCATTGCTGCTCCGTTGCTGCTCTTCAGTGCCATCTTGCCTCCACTGACACCCTCGCCAGAGAGCCCTCATTGGATCTCACCAGAGCATATGTTACTGATGCTGCCGGATACTTTAAAGGCCCAAACTTGACTTCCCCTCAGCATGAGTCTGCTTAGGGCCCACCTCGCCAATGCAGCTGCTGCCAATGCCAGAGGGTCTCGTATGGGGCTCAAACCCACTGCCACCGCCTTCATGATGGATCTGCGCTGGACGCGAATGCTGCCTGGAACCCAAACCCACCTCTCTCGTTACTATGAGATTTTCGTTGGGCCCACTTGCCAACTACACCCTGCTGATGCTGTTGCCATGACCGAGCTCTTCAATGAGGGGTAAGTAAAATAGAAAAGGAAGAAAATGTAAGAGGTAAGAAATGGAAAAATGGATGAGCCTTGTGCTCAGAAGCCCTACTGCACCGTCATTTGGATCCTGCCATTTTCTCATACATCTTTACATTGTTGACCATAGCAACCAAATAAAATTCATGTAGACAATGACTTGTGTTGGTTGAAATATTTCCCTTTAAGATTCCATTTCTTTGCATGCTAGTAGGATGTTATTGCAAGTCCAACGTTTGTTGCCCATCTGTAATGCTTATGAGAATTGGTGGTGATCTGCCTCTCTGAATCAGTGTAGTTTGTGTGTTGTAGATACAACCACAATGCTGTCACGTAAGGAATTCCAAGATTTTGGCCCAGCAATGATGAAGAAATAGCCGCATATTTCCAAGTCAGGATAATGTATGTCTTGAATTTGCAGCTGGTGTTTCTAGGTACCAGTGTGACTTGGCAGTAAGGGTCACAGATTTGAAAGATGCTATCAAAGAAGTCTTGGTGAGTTGCTACGGTACATCCTGAAGATGGTATATATTGCATCAAAGAGGTGCTGGTGTGGAAGTTGGCGCATGATTAACATAGTAGATCATGTGCCAATGAGTCACTCTTCTTTGTCTTGAGTGCCATCAAGCTGCATGAGTGTTGTTGAAGCTGAACTCATCCAGGTAAGTGAGGCTTATTCCATTATATTCCTGATGTGCCTTGCAAATGGTGGAAAACCTTGGGGAATCAGGTTAAGAATTTAGTCTAATTTAGTATTGGTGCAATGGTGTTCCCATAAGATGTTGCTCGTTGGGGATTCAACAATGGTAATGCCATTGAGTATCAAGGGCTAAAAAAAAGAAATGACTGGAAAAGCTCAGCAGCATCTGTGGAGAGAAATCAAAGTTAACATTTTCGGTGGATCGACCCTTCCTTGGAACACAACATCAAGGTAAATTGTTAAATATTATTGGATTTGATTCTTGACTGGCACTTGTGTGGTATTGAAGTTACTGGCCACTTATCAGTTAATATCTGAATACTGTCTAAGACATGCTGAATGTGGACTGAATTGCTTCATTATTTAGCAATTTTGAATGAAACTAGACATTGTGCAATCATTAACAACTATCCCCACTTCAGGTTAAAGACAAATGGGAGGTCATTGATAAAACAGTCGCAACCATCTTCATTTGTATGAAAGGTAAGTTCAGTGAGTGGAAAGAGTTCCCAAATTCCCATTTACTACAATCTTATTAAGACTCCATGATGTCACACTTTTCAAAACTTGTCTTGATGTCAAGGGGACTCACTCTCATCTCATCTTTTAGAATTTGACCCTTTTCTGCATGTTTGGGACAAAGCTGTAATGGTGTCGGGAGTACGTGGCCCTGGTGGAGTGCAGACTGAGTGTTAATGAGTTGTTTACTATGCTATCAAGAGATTGTGGTGACAGAGAGTGGGCTGATGAGGCAGAAAATCACCAGATTGGATTTGTCCTATTTTATTGGCAAGATGCATCTAGGAAGAAATCTGCTACATTTTCAGCAGATACCAGTTTTACAGCTGTACTATTACCTTGTTAGGATCTCCTGTAGCACAAGTGTACTTCTGCCAAGATTTTGTCAGGGCCTACTGCTTTGCTGTTTACTGTATGTTCAGCCTTTGCTTGAGATCACATGGAGTGATATGAATTTGCTGAAGACTGGCGGCCGTTATGCTGGAGACCTCACAAAGAAGTGAGATGTACCAGCACTTGGCACTTAGGTCTGAAGTTGCTTGCAAGTAATTCAGCCTAGAATTTAGGTGCCAGGCTCCAGCATAATTGAGTTTGGGAATTTTAATGAAGATTCCTTCTTTTGTCAGTTTTTAATTGTCCATTACCATTTATGATTGCAGAAGTGATGGTCATGGGATCACTTGGCTATATCTATTGTTATAGAATCATACATCACAGAAACAGACCTTTTAATCCACCAGGCCATGCAGACCACAATCTCAAACTAAACCAGTCCCACGTAGTCCTCCGAACATTTCTTATTCATGTAATTATCTAATTTTTTTGTTTAAATGTTATAACTGTATCCTCATCCACCATTCCTCTTGAAGTTCATCCCACACAGAAATCACTTTTTTTTGAAAAAATGCTCCTTACGTCTTAAACTCTTTCACCTCCCACCTGAAAAATATAGTGTACAGCTTCCGCTGTTTAGTACATATGGTCATTTGTTGTAGCTTCTGTATGTTGACACCTAATTTTCATATGCCTGTGTTACTGAAACAAATCTACCTGCCTTACTTAATGAACCAGGCTTTATCCCTGGCTTGATGGCAGCAGTAAATTGAGAGAAGTGATCTGCCAACATTTTTGTTTGTGGTAGATTGCAATTTCTCCTGCAGCTATTGGCCCACAGAGTATTAAGGATGGCCACATTCGAGCTTATGAATCTATTCCACCTAGCAATTTGGTATACTATAGTGTCCTTGGTGTGAAAATGAGATTTTTCTCAAGAAGGAACCATGTCATGATCACTTCGACCAATAATACAAGTCCTGGATATCTGGTTAGTGAAGGCAAGTAGTTTGTCTTGGTTCTCTGATTATCTGTCACAACCCTGGGATAAAGTGATGATTGCAGATGCTGGAGATTAGAGTCAAAGTGTGTGAACAAAGAACAAAGAAAATTACAACACAGGAACAGGCCCTTCAGCCCTCCAAGCCTGCGCTGATCCAAATCCTCTATCTAAGAGGCAGTATCCCTTTGCTCCCTGCCCATTCATGTATCTGTCGAGATACATCTTAAGTGATGCTATCATGCCTGCCTCTACCACCTCCGCTGGCAACGCGTTCCAGGCACCCAACCTCCCTAACTTTCCATGCATATTTCCCTTAAATTGTTCCCCTCTCACTTATTGAACTCATCACCCCCAGTAATTGGGTCCCCCACTCTTGGGGGGGAGGTTTCTTGTGCGGTGCCAGAAAAGCACAGCAGGTCAGGCAGCATCCAAGAGCAGGAGAGTCAACGTTTCAGCCTTAAGCTCTTCATCATTAATGTTGTGGGGTAGGGGTGCAGGTCAAAGGGAAGAGGGATAAATAGGAGAAGGGGTGGAACTGGAGGAAGATAGCTTGGAAGGCGATAGATAGATGAAGGTGGGGGGTGATGGAGATAGTGATGGGGTGGGATGGATAAGTGGGAAGGAAAATGAGCAAGTAAGGACAGTTCGAGAAGGTTGTGCTGCTTTGGAGGGTTGGATCTGGGATAAGGTTGGGGGAGTGGAGATGAGGAAACTGGTGAAATTGAAATTGGTTCTGTGTGGTTGGAGTGTCCCAAGATGGCAGATAAGGCATTCTTCCTCCAGGCGTCGGGTGGCTTGGTGGAGGACTTGCATGTCCTTGGCGGAATGGGACGGAGAGTTGAAGTGGTCAGCCACAGGATGGTGGGGTTGTTTGGTTTGTGTGTCCTAGAGGTGTTCTCCGAAATGTTTTGCAAGTTGGCACAATCCTGTCTAATATTTATGTCCTTCAGGACTTGACCAATCTTCTTCATAATTCTGCAACCAAATTATCCTTTTTGATTGACATTGTAATCGCCAACCCAGAAAATGTGCCTATGTTACCTTCAGTGCTGCTTGTGAATGGTGTTCAATGATGGATGTTTACTGATTTTTGTATTTACTTGAGGGCAGTCAGTAATAATCAGTACTGTCTATTGTTTGTCCTGATGAGATCAAATCTCAATGGATCCAGAATCAATGCTGAGGAACCCCAGGGCCATTTCCTGCTGACTGTATACCATTATACCATCACTTCAAGTCTATCATATTTGTAGGAGAGGGATTCCCAATATGGTACTATAAAAGTCTGGGATTTATGCTTTTGGTCCGGTTTAGTTTATTTGTGCCCGTTCTCTGTAGTGCAATCCAGTTATTAAGGTATGTTTATGTGCATATTATAATGTCACATTCCTTACCAATCTGTACTCTAGCTTCTGTCACAAGTCATGAGGCGTTAGTGAGGAAGATGTCACAGGATTGATGGGGTTAATGTGCCTGTTGTCTATGTTGATGTCAAGTGATCTGTTTGGTTTAGTTTTTTTGTAGCTGTTTGGTACAAACTAATGATTTATAAGGCTGCATCTGAAGTAGTAAAGAGTATACCGATTGTCGTGGGGCTGAAGTGTCATTGAGCCATAACAAGATTGTCTTCCTTGAACATTGGTGATCCAGATGGACTTTTGTAGAATTGTGGTTACAATTGCTGATACAAACTTTTCATTCCGTATTTCTTTATATTAAGGAGAGTTGGTGGCATAGTGGTAATTGGATTGATGACATAATTGGATTTGTAATTATTGTCTACTGTCATAACATCCCACCTGATTTACTAATGTTCTTTTTAAGTAAGGAAATCCACCATTTTTGTCTGGTCTGCTCCACATTTGATTTTAGAACTATTGTGATGTGGTTGACTCTTAGCTGTCCTCTGGGCAATGAAGGATGGGTGACTAAATGCTGGCCATCCAGTGATGCCCACGTTCCATGAACAGATTTTGAAACTTGATCATAAGTTTTCTATCTGCCATGCTACAACTATGCATAACAATAACATTTATGCTACTGTTCCATTTAATTCACAGCAGTGTGATGTAGATAACTTGGTATTCTTGATTATGTACATTTGAACCCATAACTGTTATTTTGTGATCCATCATCATGTTAGATTTTATTATTTTATCTCCTTTCACTGGTGATAATCATTTAATAGTATGTTCTTGGAATGTGAAGACTGGCATGCATGGCTAGAAGTTTCTGTAAGATATTTTTAGTCAACCTATTGAGAAATGTTATTACACCTCGCTAGGGCAAGTGAAACCTGAACCTGGGACTCCTGGTCTGGAAGTTCACAAATGTTCGCTCTGCAGTCTCAGCTCTTTGTGCAGTGGAATTACCAGCACAATAAACACTTATCCCATGATTTCCAAACAGCCTTTGATGAATTCAGCTAGCAGGTTTTACTGAAAATTAGTTGAAGCGTCCTTGCCTACCATCCCAAGTTTTGTCTTTTTAATCAATGTTAACGAGAATTAATTATTAAGAATTGCTGATTTTACACTGTAGGACGCAGGTGTTCCACAATGTGCATAGTGTATGTAAAGTTTTTATTGCTGCAGTCCATTGGGAATAATACAGGAGGATTCATTTAATTTTTTTTGTGCTTCAAAAGAAATGTTTTAAAATGCTGCAGTGTCCCATGGTTCAAATTTTCGAAGTGAAGACAGCAAGAACAGATCACCTTGGGAAGATCACTTTTCCAACATAATTTATTTCAAATGTATTGGATTGACTTTTTTATTTGTAAAATAAAAACAAAAGTGCAAATTTTGAGACTAATCTTTGCTCTTTGACTCTGGGGTATGATTCTAACATAGCTCAAAACCAACTTTAAAGTACGGGAAGTCAATAGTCAACAAAATCATGCTTTCAATCACCAACTTTATAAAGGCTGTGAACTGAATTAGTGGTTTCTAAACTTGTTTTGGCGATCTATACTTTGGAAAAATATGATTAGAAATGACTGCAAAGAAGTTATGCTGTTTTAAGGAATAACAATAGAATCTGAATGGTTTGATGACTAAATTTATCCCAAAGATAATTTGTTGGGATTGTCCACTGACTAAACTTCATGCATGCAAGTCCAAAGAATACAGAATGATTCAAATTACCACACATTTACCATGAAGTATTGTTGCAAAGCCAAACTCAGAATCAATTCCTTGCTTCGTCTTGTAAAGGACTGTCGTAAAAAATGTTCTAAAATTCTTTTCAGTTTGTTCTGGATATTTAGAATGCTACATGAAAACGTGCTTTGTAGATGCTGAGATTTAATGAAGTAAGCTATGACAGAATAAACTGACATCATCTGATGTAAGATGCCTAAAGGGACCTGTGTACTTGTAGCAAATGATTAGCTATATTTTTAAAAACTATCTAGTAATAGAAACAAAAGGAACAAAAAAAATCATAGACTGAATAAAGCACTAGCTGCTTCAGAAGTATGTTGCCAAGTTATTGCAATTTACATATTAAACAGCCTATAGGGCAAAGAAACCAGAATAGATAACCCATCATGCAATATTGGCATAAAACCAAATATATGGAACTGAGAAGCTCACCAGTTTATCATTAAGGTCAAAAATGTAAAACCCACACCTTGCTAAAAGAATGAATGAAAAAGCAGATTTTTAAGTGTTTCTTAAACGCAATTAATGTAAAATGCATGAGACATCCAGTTACTCAAAAGTATGTAAGAATTAACTATAAAGGAAATTTAGCCATTTTTAAGCTCTTCCATATATTTTCATATTTAAGACTCAAAATACTTTATTTGTCCTCCACTCAGCTTTTCTTTTGTATATTGCATAAAACTGAAACCAAAAGCCACTAAATATTGATGTAAATTTTGATTGCTTAAATGGTACTATTCTGTTGCTTAATCCATCTTGTTGGTCACTTGGTTTGTGTTGTTTGTTTATATAGGAACACTATGAGGCTATTGAGCCCCTAAACTGTAGTCCACCATTCAATGAGACCATATGTTCTGCAACCTAATTGCATATACCTGCCCATACCTTACATCTTTTAATACTCTTGGTGAAGAAATCTTTTAATCTCTGAATTAAACTCAACAATTGGTCTATCATTCATTACTATTGGTGGAAAAGTGTTTAAAATTCTACTACCCTTTTCACATTGGCGTTTTATGTAAGGATGGTCTGGCTCTATTTTTAAAACTGTCTAGTTCCTAGAATCTCCAACTAATGAAAGAAATTTTTCTTCATCTATCTTTTGAAGTTTTCAAGGCATTATAGGAACATAATCAATATATGCTTTAATTTTAAGTTTCAGGGAATGCAAACCAAATTTGTGTAAAGATCCCTCACAAAGGTTAGAGTACAAATATTGTGGTAATTCTGCTTGTCAATGTGTTCTTCCAAAAGTGTGCTCCCCAGAGCAATCCCGCAAACAGACTCAGTCTAAATAGGGTTTTGTATAGCATGACTATAAAGTGATTGCTGCAATTATCTATTCCAATGGTCAGCATTTCTTTTGTCTGTGATTTGTTTCCTACATTTGTTTGTGGTATTTTACTTATTCACATATACGGATTCTTCAGCCTCTTTGCAATTGAACTGTTTGAAGCTTTTATAAGAATATAAGGAACAGGGCAGGATTAGTCCATTTGGTCTTTCCAGCCAACTATACCATTCAATCAGATCATTTACTGATCTGATTTGTAGCATTAGCTTCCCTTTCCTTCCTGACTAAGTGCGGCCACCTCCTACAATGATTAATTACCTTTTGGATCAAAGATCTATCCAGCTCAGCCTTGAATATATTTAAAGATACACGATCTCCACCATTATGTGGCATAGAGAATTTCAAAGATAAATGACACTTTGAGAGAAATATTTTCAGAAATAAAAGCAAATAATGCCTGAACACTCAGCAAGTCAAGCAGTACCTGTGGAATGAGAAACAGCATTAATGGTTCAGGGTCAGTGTTGGGACCACAACTATTCACGTTCTGCAATAATGGTCTGGATGAAGGAACCGAGGGTATTCTTTTGAATTTTACAGGTGACACAAAAATAGGTGGAGCGACAAATAGTTTTGAGAAAGTTGGAAGGCTGCAGAAGAATTTGGACAGGCTAGGAGATTGGCAGAAGACCAAGTCGGTGAGGCGAAAGTGAGGACTGGAGATTAGAGTCCAGGTTAGAGTGCAGGTCAGGCGGCATCTGAGGAATAGGAAAATTAATGGTTCGGGCGGGAGCCCTTCATCAAGAATCAGAATACCAAGTCACTGAATGTGTTTCAGACAGAGGTCCTTGATTAGTAAGGAGATCTAAGGTTATGAGGAGAAGGCAGGAAAACAGGGTTAAGAAACATTTCAGCTGTGATCAAATAGCAGAGCAGGCTCAATGGGCTGAATGGCCAATTATGCTTCTATGTTTTATAGTCAGATCATTACCATAACACCACCTGCCTTCAGAGCTGCACTCTAACCTGAGTATTTTCTGTCATTCATTTCAGTTTCAGCATTCACAACATTTTGCTTTTGTTTATTTTCAGAAAAAAATTTAAATCACCTGGTGAGAAACAGAAATTGAAGCCAATCTTTTATTTCCAATATGAGAAAAAACATGATATGCCACAGAATTGTTCGTGATAAGTTGGATGAGATGCTCCTCAATAATGAAAAATGCATTATTCTATCTTAATAAGCAATTGCACTTTCAACAGGCCTGTCACTTTAGGGCCAATTATTCCTTTTACAAACTATTGAAAACATCTTGACCAACTGTCTATTCATTTGTATTGGTAGTGGAACTTCGCGAATATCAAAATGCAGCTAAAATTGCAATTGTAACAATAGATCAGCATGAAAAATATTTTTGCACATAGTTGTGCAATCTGAAATGCAACCTTTCATAATATGAGAGTCAACTTCTCATGGTTTTCACATTGTGATCTGTGAATATTGACATTTCCTTGATCAAACGAGGTAAGAGTACGGACTCATAGCAGAACAATGGCAGGTGAATGGAGAGGATCCTGAAGAAATGGTGAGAAAGGAAGACAATGGACAGGAAGAGAGTTAGAATAGAGAAGATGTAGTTCTGAGAGAGATGGAAAGGATGAGGGGGAATGATGAGAAAAAGGGCAAGGCAAAACTATGGAGAGGAAGGAGAAAGAGAGAATCAAACAGGAAAGCTGGGGGTGGGAAGCAGAACACAGAGGTTAGAAAATTGAGTGGATGAACAAGGCCATAAAAGAAGTAGAGAAAAGTAGTACGAGGAAAGATAAACACAGAGATTGGAGGGGTGGAGAGCAGAAGAGAGAGATGGGGAAAAAGATTTGGAGTAAAAGAATGAAAAGGAAAGGAGATAGGGTGTAGTTATTCATGGAGTGAAGAAAAGACAGGACAGAGAGATGAAGCCTAAAGAACTGAGAATTGTGATTAGGACACAACTGTCTCATTAATTTTACGTTTCATGTGATTAGAAAATGTGTTGGAGACTTAGAGTCCAGCCAGACTGCTAAGATTGTTGTTACTTGCTGAAAAGAAAGGATCAACTTCTTGAGGCAGGAGTGAATTAAAAAGATGATATTCATTCAGTTTGCATCATGAAATTGTCCAGCAGAAACAGAGTGCCTGCTTACATCAGAGAAAAGAGACAACAATAAAAGCAAGAAAGGCAAAGTAAAATCTTTCCCTCAAGTTATCTTTCCCTCAGTAATGATGTTTATTTTCGATGGTTGCTGACCCTAGTGCAAATAATAGAAAGCTGTCTGTCACAATCCAATAATAGCGCAGTGATTCAATTGTTAGCACTCCTGCTTTACAGCATCAGTATCTCAGTTTATATTGCAGCCTTGGCAACTGTATCCATGTGTGGAGTTTGCATGTTCTCCCCATGTTTGCATGGGTTTCCTCTTGGTGCTCTGCTTTCCTGCCACAGTCCACAGGTGTACAGGTGGATTGGCCATGCTAAATTGTCCATAGTGTCCAGGGATATGCAGGCTAGGTAGATAAGCCATGGGAAATGCAGGGTTACAGGGATAAGATGGAGGTGGTGAGTTTGGATGTGATGCTCTTTGGAGGGTCATTGTGGACTTCATGGACCGAATGTCCTGCTTCTACACTGTAGGGAATCTATTATAACTTAGTCTATTATGCTTCATCATTCTAAAATATTAGCTTTAAAGTCTATATGAGAACATCACTTTTATTTGTAAGAAAGATTTTCTGAAAATAAATTATTAAATACTTTGTCTATCTCCCTACTTACTAACTTGCTTACCTGAGCTCCTAATCTTACCCTTCTATTAGATGGTGCAAGCATAAGAAGTTGAGATCGATGGCTAAAATAGTTCAATAATAGATATACTGATAGTAATCTTTCTCTGCCAAGGGATGCTACTTCAGACCTGGGCATTGTTAGATGGTGTTTGGAAGGGACCATCAGGAATACAACTTGTTTTCATAATGATGAGAGATATTGCTGTTTGCAACCCACTGGCACAGAGTACAAGCTCTGATATGTTAACATTCAATATGAGAACAGACCTGATTTTCTCAACTAAATGATTAAAAACACAGAGAAATGAATCAGGATATTTCAGTTCATACATCTTTCTATAACTTATTCCCACAACCTCCAGAGTATTCTTGGTAGCACGGGAATCTTGATGAATTCTGTTACAGGTATTTTGTGGACATCTTCAACTGAATCAGCATCTCAGCCATATTTATCTCCACTGTATTGTAAGAAACCCGTTAAGCTCTATCCCGAATGACTAACACAACACCACCAATCCCCTGTCCCTGTTGTTGAAGGGTCAGTAATAGGACCTTGCAATTGATGAGGGTAGGTAATTTGATGTTCTGTCGATTTCTTTTGCTGTGAGCAAAAATATTAGTTTAAGTGCAAAGAGACATGCAGCAAATTCTTCTTAGGTACTCAGCATTGTGGGCATTGATGAGAAAGTTAAGAGTATCATGTAAGATCAGCAGAGAGGAGCTTCTTGAAATGTGGAGCAAAATGTCTTATTTTCCTACCAGGTGTTAAACGGGGGCGGGGAAAGAATTCTCACTAGTGAGTGACAAGAGGATACTTGCATGTATTAGAATGCACTGACACCTTCCCCATTACAGCATTTCACCTCATTGATATTTAGCTTCCCATTCTTTCACCCACCAGATAGAAGCGAGACAATGACAATTCTCAACATGGAAGTCAGAGATCATCTTTTGCACCTCCATTCCTCCATCGCTTTTTAATATCTCTGGCCACACTGTATGGGCAGCAACTAAATGCACGTCATGTCCAACAGGACCCCTAGGATTCTGTTGATAACGTAGTTTGCCAATCATCTTCTGTCCAATACATCCAGTCCAAATAAAATGAAACATGCATGACAAGTGTACAGATGGGGTTTTAAAGTTAATGCTGGTCCTATGAATTTCCAAAAGATCTTGGCAGTGTCCAATATTTCCACCTATATTGAACAGGAGAAAATGATAAGTGGGGTGCCATAGGGCATTATGTTTAGTCGAGGAAGTGGGTTTTGGGAGATAATGTGATAAAGCTCACTAGAGCTCTCCAGAAAACCTTAATGACTCTTGATAGAAACAGATTAAGTGTCAACTTTGGCAAATTTCAGTTCAAAGACCAGAATTTTGCAGTCATCAGCCAAGTTAGCATTCTCTCCATTGATTTTTTTGAAGAAAGCTGCTCAAAAAAACTGGAGTTCTGTGGCTGATTTCACTGTCATGTCAGATTTTATGGATTCTTGGCATCCAGTCACAAAATGCCATTAAATCAATCAATTAGCTAAGCATGTTAAAGACTTCACTCAGGCAGCAAACCAGAAAGTAGCAAGTACATTTTTTATTCGCATTTTATAATGTACACCAAATAAAATAAAGATTAAAGATGGAATCAAGATGGGACCAGAAAAATCATAAATAATATTGAAAAAGCAGTATAATCTGTGGAATTTTCATGGACAGGTTTAACATTATATAACTATGAGATCAACTTGTAAAGCTAGTGAGACTGTTCAACAATAATTAATGCCTAGTACATCATTGAAAACCCACTTAGACCTCACTCAAAAAGTTTAACTTATAAAAGTTTTACGTGTCAGACCAATAGAATTAAAAAGGTTGATATTCACATCAATTAAATGATTTCTAATTGGTATGTGAGAAATTGAACAGTGTACCCAGTACAGGAGATCACCTTCTGGATCTCTGCGTGTGTAGATGCTAGAAGCTGCTATAAACAGTGACAATTTCATTATAATTACAACCTCAAAATCTGGCCCAGGGTCTACCTGCACATGTTGAAATTCTACATTCAACTTGTTTATGCGTCTCGTTGTCAACCAATCCTTGTCAGTTGACCCACCTCTCTCTCACTCCTATTTGTATCTTCCCAGGTGGTTAAGAAAATGCATTCCTTGTCCAAAGCAAAATGATGCAGGTGCTGAAACTCTGAAGTAGAAAAACTTGAACATTCTTGCACGGTCAGGTAGCAGCTCTGGAGAGAAAGAGTTAACATTTCAGGTTGAACATGATCCTTCAAACTCAAATGCCAACTCTATTCTTCTCCATAGAAACCGTCTAACCTTCTGAGTATTATCAGAGCTTATTTCTTCCTTCATACTGTGGCAGTTCCTCCTCTGGATACATTATTTTTTGGCACTGGTTGTGGGCTACGTTTCACTTTGCAGAAAACATTGCGTAAAAGTAAATTTGGCATTTATATTTCCTTTCATCTAGGTGTCAGCATCCATTCCATGATTAGAATGCTCTCAATACCTCTTCATTTCTGGTTGGTCACGCTTAGAAGTAGATCAAAACCCTGCAACACAATGATTGTGAAATGTCTGATGATTATTGAAACAAACTGATTAGTTGCTTTTCCTTTCAAATAAATGAAGAAACACGATCAAAGCTAACTCATTAGTATCTGAGCTACTCATCATCTCAGACCTCATTTTATTTATCCTGTCCATGGCGAAAGTAATTTAAGATGCTGAAAAGTGACATGCAGCTTTTACCAATTAAAACATTGACTAAGATTTACGAGAATATTGCCAGGGCTGGAGGGTTTGAGCTGGGGTTATTTTCTCTGGAGCGTCGGAGGCTGAGGTGTGACCTTATAGAGATTTATAAAGTCATGAGGGGCATGGGTAGGGTAAATAGGCAAGGTCTTTTGTCCAGGATAGAGGAGTCCAAAACCACAGTTTACGGTGAGAGGGGAAAGATTTAAAAGGGACCTGAGGGGCAACTTTTTCATGTACAGGATGGTGTGTATATGGAATGTGCTACCAGAGGAAATAGTGGAGGCAGGTACATTTAAAAAGCATCTGTATGGGTATATGAATAGGAAAGGTTTAGAGAGATATGGGCCAAATGCTGAAAAATGGGACTACATTAATTTAGAATATCTGGTTGGCATGGACATGTGGACAGAAGGGTCTGTTTCTATGCTATATAACTATGACTCAATGACTAGTGTTTTTGAAGACCTAAGGACACTTTGAGCATTGATCCCACGGAGATTACTCCTTCCAAATTCATTCTGATTCTTTTACTGTTGTTGCCTTCTATCTTTCAGTTTCCATAAATTCAGAATTATCTGATTTTAGGGGCCTCGGGATCATAAGTTGTTTAACATAGGTAGCTGCCAATTTGTAGCAATTATCTAATACCAGCATTGAGTTTAAGAAGCACAGTTTAGATATGATACATTTGTTAATTAGACAAAGTATACAACTATTGGTAAGATCACTTCAGTGATACAGCAGCCATTCTTTTGAATAGAGGAGTAGCAGCAGCGATTTTGGAATGGTGGAAGATTTATGCCTAAATTGATGCAGTCTTTCATGGTAGCAATCTTGTTTATCTCTAGGACTGATGTAGAGGAACCCCAGATCTTCTTCCAAAAAGTGTTGCATTCCTTGTTTATTTCTCTCCCTGCTGCTGTACAGGACATTGGTTAGGCCACTGTTGGAATATTGAATGCGATTCTGGTCTAACTTACATAGAACATAGAAAAACATAGAACATAGAAAAATACAGCGCAGTACAGGCCCTTCGGCCCTTGATGTTGCGCCAATCCAAGCCCACCTAACCTACACTAGCCCACTTTCCCCCATATGCCTGTCCAATGCCCGTTTAAATGCCCATAAAGAGGGAGAGTCCACCACTGTTACTGGCAAAGGGTTACTTGAAAGGTTTCAGAAAAAATTTACAAGAATGTTGCCAGGGTTGGAGGATTTGAGCTATGGGGAGAGGCTGAACTGGCTGGGGCTGCTTTCCCTGGAGCGTCGGAGGCTGAAGGGTGACCTTATAGAGGTTTACAAAATTATGAGGGCATGGATAGGATAGATAGACGAAGTCTTTTCCCTGGGGTCGGGGAGTCCAGAATTAGAGGGCATAGGTTGAGGGTGAGAGGGGAAAGATATAAAAGGGATCTAAGGGGCAACCTTTTCATGCAGAGGGTGGTGTGTGTATGGAATGAGCTGCCAGAGGAAGTGGTGGAGGCTGGTACAATTACAACATTTAAGAGGCATTTGGATGGGTATATGAATAGGAAGGGTTTGGAGGGATATGGACTGGGTGCTCGCAAGTGGGACTAGATTGGGTTTGGATATCTGGTCGGCATGGCTGGGTTGGACCGAATGGTCTGTTTCCACGCTGTACATCTCCATGACTCTATGATTCTCTCTCTCCCCCACCTATCGCTGTTGAGTTGCCTTACTTTTGGGATTGACCATCCTGTCAGTCATCTGTCTAAACCTAATCAGCCAGATATGCATGATGCTAGGCTGGTTGTTGTTTCCTTATCTACCTTCATTTGGAAAGTTAATTTCATCCCTTCTAGAACAAAATCTCCTTCTCCCAAACATTGCATGAAAAGTGGTGTCACATCCAATACACTTTTTTTATTTTTAGTAGATGGCTAGTTACTACTTTAACATAGCTAAATGAAATCTCATGCTGCTCAAAATATTAAATATGGAATACTGCAAGTGCTCAGTTTTAAAAGGAACCCCTTTAACTGGACCTTTTTTGAGTTTTCGCTCCTGAGGTGGGTGCTGTGCCTGCCTTGGATCAGATCCCCCTGAGTAACAGGGTCTTTGTTGTGGGTTTTTGGAGTTGGAGGTGGGGGAGAGGAGAAGATGGGTAAGTGCTGGGTTTGGCTCTGCCATGGACCCAGACCCTTGAAACCATTGAGAAACCCTTCTTAGCCTCTAATCCAACCCATGGCCTTCATGCACCATTCTTTGCCCTTGTGCCAAATGTGTCAATTCACTCTAATCACCTAGGGCAGAATTCAGAAGCCATTAGGAGGTCAAACAAAATAAAGCTGAGTATCTGTTACAGACTTGATATATGATTACAAATTAAATTGTCAATGACAAATATTCAGCTTTATTTTCATTGACCTCTCAATGGTTTCTGAATTTGAATACATTCAAATCTCCTCAAGTTCTTACTGTTTATGAAAATAAATTTTGCATTCTTATCTCCAATCAATTCTTTGTTCAAGGCACAAAGAGCGGGAGAAACTCAACAGTTCTGGCAGTATCTGTTGAGTGAAAAGCAGAGCTAATAATTTAAGTGTGATGTGACTATTCTTCATTCAAAGATCTGCTGAGTTTCTCCAGTTCTTTGTTTTATTTCTGATCTCATGAATCTGCAGAATGTTCATCTTAATACCTTAATTACTTTTGAACCTTTTAATCAATCTGTGAACTTTTAGCCCCTTCCCTCTCCCCTGTGATGATGATAATAGGCCATGGAAGTAGTCAAGCAGTAATAAGGCAATAATGATAACCTTCAGACTTATGTCAACAAGCAGCTAATGAAATTGAAAGAACATTTGTTTTCAACACAGCAGGCTGTTTTCAAAGATTTAAAGAGGTTTCAAATAGTTTTCCATCTTGACCATTCCATAGATTTTAATCTGTCTTTTCAGGCATTTATATCTGCTCTTAAATGTTATTAAGTATTGCATTCTGGAAAATGGATCTAGCTTCAGTGAAAACAGGGTTTATTTGAAGTCATTGCTGAGTTCAAGTGATCCTGTTGGGTTCAAGTTTCACCTGAACATTTGAATTGCATCCTGCTCCCTTTCCACTACCTGTGAATACAAGAGCTGTTTAGAACAGCATTGCATCTCATTTTACAGTCTTGCTCCAATTCAAGTGCAGTCTTTGGGACTGCAAAAATCTGGGCTTGTATTCTAAATTATATCAAGTCACAATTATCCATTTCCCCATGTTTACTTATCTGTGTAGGTTTCAAGATAAGCCAGCATTAACTTATGCACTGTGGACATCATTAACAATGTTAGCATTTATTGCACGCACACAATTTCCCTTGAAGTTGGTCGTGAACTTCCTTATTGAACCTGTCCAATCCTGTCTCTGTAGGTGGTATTATAAGGCTGTGGGTTAGGAAATTCCAAGATTGTGACCAACATTGATGAAGAAATAACAATATATTTCCAAGTTCACAAGTCATGTGACTTGGAGGGAAACTTAGGGTGTAGTTTCTACCCTTGTACTTAGGCAGTTAAGATCTTTTTGTTCTTTTTGTTATAAAATGTCTTTTGATATCATTTCTAAATTGCTCAAGAGCATCTTATAGATGGTGTCATCTGGAGCACTTGTGTTGTGATTGGGTGGGAATTGGGGACATAGTTAAGGTGATAAGTAGGATGCTGATCCAGCTCAATTGTTCCAAGTGCTAGTAAATGTATTAATGCTGTCAGAGTTTCACTCATGTAGACAAGCAATGAATTTTTCATCATGCTCCTCACTTGTTCCTGAGTGACTGAGGAAAAGCTTTGGAATAGAGTGGTGCTGGAAAAGCACAGCAGGTCAGGCAGCATCCGTGGAGCAGGAAAATTGACATTTCGGGTAAAAGCCTTTCATCAGGAATAGAGGCCGGAGGAGATGACCTGGGGGTTGCAGTGCGAGAGAGACTCACTGAGATTCTTGTAGAGAAAGGAGGAAAACTTCTTCAAGGCAGGCGTCCTTGCAAGAGGATTCGCAGTAGAGTTAAAATCAACTAGGTAAAAACAAGGACTGCAGATGCTGGAACCCAGACTCTATATTAAAGTGGTGCTGGGAAAGCACAGCAGGTCAGGCAGCATCCGAGGAACAGGAAAATTGACATTTCGGGCAAAAGCCCTTCACCAGGAATAGAGGCCAAAAAGCTTTGGAATGTCAGGAGGTGAGCTACTCACTGCAGTATTATCAGTCTCTGTGCTGCTCTTGTAACATCATACTTATACAGCTGTTCCAGTTACAGTTCTGGCCAATGGTGACTTCTTGGGTGTTGACATTGATTCAGCAAATGATCATGCTATTGAATATCAAAAGAAAACAGTTAGATTCTCTCTGAGAGGGATCGGTCATTGCCTAGCACTTGGCTGGCACAAATTTCACATATGAGCCAAGCCTGAATGATGATTTTTAGCGTGTAGACATGGATTGCTTCAGTATCTGAAAACTCTCCAAATAGTATGCAGCATTGTGCATCATCAGCGAACATCAGCACTTGTAAAACTTCTGAATGTCGTTGTGTCGAGAACACCGCCCTGAGGAACTCCTGTAGTGATGTTCTTGGACTGAGGTGGATGCTGTCCTAATTTGTGCTAGATGTGACTACAACCATTAAAGAGTTTCCCCCCATTTTCTAATCAACCTGTTCAGTGATATTACACATCTCTAGATCAGTTGTAACATAAACCCAGGCCTCCACAGCCCCAAAACAGGTGCACTTGAATATTTCCAGGACTCCTCCTAGGATACAGAATCTGAAATGCTGTCAAGGACTGTCACTTTCATCCAACTTTCACCCGGAATTTAGCTCTTTGAATCATGTGATAATATGTCATGAGATCTGGAGCCAAATGGTTTTGGCAGAACCCATTCAGAGTATTTTCATTTTCTAATCAACCTGTTCAGAGATATTACACATCTCTGGATCAGTTGTAACATAAACCCAGGCCTCCACAGCCCCAAAGTAGGGACACTATCACTATGCCACAAGTGATGTATCTCCTATAATGAGCTTGTTAATGAGAAAGCTCTGCTCGATAATGTTGATAATTTCAGTCACTTAATTGATCGAGAGTAGATTGATGGAGCAGTAATTGTTTGAATGGATTTTCTTTGCTTTTTGTAGACAACAAATCTGGGCTATTTTCCATCTAGGGTGTATGCCTGCAATGTAGCGATGCTTGAACAACTTGACTGGTGTAGTGGCTAGTTCTGAAGCACAAACTTTCACAACTATAACTAGCATATTATTGAGTCCCCCATTCCTTGCTGTATTTAGCTGTTTCTGTAATGGTGTAGGCCATTAGAGGAAGCTAGGATGAATTCTCCAAACATTTTTGAGTATAGTGAGGTTGTTGAGTTCCTTCACCCATTAGATTTCTTTTCCTGTTAGCTAATCACAAGGCTTATTTTATTCATTTATTAAACACCACTAAGTCACCCATGTTTTCAAGTTGCATAATTTATATGCAAAGTCTATAAGGGCAATGCAGACCACTAGAAACTGGCTCTTTTACTTCTTTTATACCTGGGAGTGTCATCTCTCAAAACTGAGTGGCTTTTAATTACCCAACATGGTTAGCAATGGCAGGACTGCAGAACTTTCATCAAAGCAGTTTGTTGTATTGTTAAACTGCTTCCAGTTTATCAAAAAGTAGTCCTATGTTTATAGCTTCACCAGGTTAGCATCTCGTTTTACAGTTACTTGATTGTTACACTTAGCACACATTTGATTTAATGTTAATTCCTTTGCTAGTGGTGTTAGAGGAAGGATATGCTAAATCATGAGGATAGGGATTGTGATGGAATACAATTTCTTTATTTATGGAGGCCTATTTTTGGTTTGCTAGATTTGTTATGAATACATCTTAAGCTTAGTGGCATTGCCACACAATATGATGGATGTTTTCTTCCATGAGAAGATAAAACTTTGTCCTCAGAAGAACTGTGGGTTGATCACTTCTATCAATACTATCATGGACAGATGCATCTATGGAAGATTGGTGAAGATGAGGCCGTTATTCTTTTCCTTCTTGTCTGTTCTCTCCTCATCAACTGCAAATAAAGTATGGCGGCTTTGTCCTAAAGACTTGGCCAGCTGGGTCAATAATGGTACTTCTGAGCCACACTTGGTGATGGACTTTGAACTTCCTCACATAGAATACGCCATGGATCTCCTACTGCCCTCAATGCTTCTTTCCAAGTAGAACGGTACTAATTCAATTGCTGGAGTTGGAGGGTGTGGGTTGTAATGAGTAGGAAGCTGTCTTGTTTATTGTTGTCATGATTTGAAGGTGCGGATGTTGGAATGGGGTGTACAAAGTTTAAAAATCACACAACACCAGATTATAGTCCAACAGGTTTTTTTGAAGCACTAACTTTCAGAGCGCTGCTCCTTCATTTTACCTGATGAAGGAGCAGTGGTCCGAAAGCTAGTGCTTCCAAATAAACCTGTTAGACTTTAACCTGGCATTATGTGTTCTTTAACCTTGTCTATTGTTGACCTGATACAATGAAATTTCATGGGGTCCAAAATCAACGTTGGAGTTTCAAACTGCCACTCTCCTTCTGGATTATGTGTCACTATGTCGCCACTTCTGCTGGGTCTGTCCATCCAATAATTCAAAGTAAGATTGAAAAATACAGATTGTTAAACATTCTAGAAATTGAAATTATTTGGCTTCATCCAGTCATCTCATTGTTATTGAATACACTGGGAGTTAGATCTAATAGTCGCACTCATTGTGTTTCCAAGAATTTAAATACCATTACCTCTCGGAGTTGAAAATGTAACTGTATGAAGAGGTGTGCTGTTTCAACCAACTACGAAACTATGCACGCACACAAGTCTCTGAAAATATAGGTGAACATTTTGCCTCACGTAATAAGCAATTACGATTTAATTGACTTTACAGTGCTTCCACTTATAATTTACTTTCTCTCACAGACTTGCTGAAATCGACATTGTAAGGTTGTCTTGTAAAATAATTACTTTGTAACGTACTCATCAGATGTATTCACTATTGTCCCTAATACAAATTCTACATTTTTCCTCACTTTGTTATGAAAAATATGATCTGCTGTTACACGTAATTCCTGTGTTACACAATTAATTATTCCTTCTACAATGCGAGAGGAAATGGCAGTTTGTTCTGGGTTAAGAAAGTGGTTTTATCTCAACCACATCCCAATATTATGATGAATCTCATAACAAAGAAGATACTAACTTCTTATATTCCAGTCTACATTAACTTATTTCAGCTGGGATGGTAGTAGATATTTTATAATTGCCTCGGCCAAACTGCATTGTGAACTGCCTATCGGTGCATGATGGACCTGGACAGGCTTGATCTTGTCAATTTTGTCCCCATTGCCAAAAAGGCCGCTTACATTCGCTAAAGTCACATATGAAAAATGGATGTTGAGTCAGTTACCCAAGAATGATTAGTATGATCAATGGTGACTCATCAAATCAAACACTATTCTATAGATGGAAAATAAAAGGCAAATTTGTAGCTTGACTATTATTTTTCATTTGCTTGATCAGTCAATTTTCTCCAACCATTGTTTGGTGTTCGCCTTTCTCTTAAGCCAATGAGACTAAATCAATTTATTTTAAAAATTGAAATTTAATTTATCTGAAGTGCTAAGTAGGCAAAAGATAATCTGGTTGCTGCAAATCCTACTCAATTTTCTTCAAAGCGCCCAGATTGTATGCAAGCCAAATTATTGTTCAGTCTTTTTCTGCCCTGCCAAAGTTCAATGTTTAACCCATTACCTACTCGTTGTGTTATAAATCCAAGCTGTTATTATTCTTACATGGCCACAAACATTTTACCAATTCATTATGTAAGTAACTATGTGTAGCTTCATGCAAAGAAATTAGCCAACCATATTCTTTAAGGTCTTGCCTTTTCCATATTTGGTAGTAAAGATGGCTGTTGTCATATATGACTGGTTTTCAAACTGTACAGTTTGACAAATGGTGTGTAATGTTAGAAAATATGTAGCTGTTCAGTTTGGAAGGGAGAATAACATGGAGAAAAATTGCATAAAGCTGCATCACAAATTGCTTGGGAGTAATTGTACATGAAAAACAAAGCTAGCACACAGGCACTGCAGGTAATCCAGGAGGCTAATGGAATGTTGGCCCTTATTTCAAGGAGGTGTGAGATATTGTATTATAGGTCTTTTTACTAACCCACTCACAAGTGAACACCTGTTTCATTTGTTCATAACTCCCTACTATAACACTGTTTCTTTTATTCATAAAACCACGTTCTGTTGTACATATTACTATTGCAAGACAGGCTAAAATTGAAGCATTACTTCCAAACTCATTACTGATTCTTCGCACTTTTTGACTCCAATCAGGCTTATGTCTACATCAAAAGCTTTCTCTGAATAGGTGTCAGTGTCATAACCAATACCATCCCCATCAAGTCTCCAAAACGTTATAATATTAATCAGCCCTTACCATCAGTCTCTCTGACCTAAATAGATTACAGAACATCAGTTTCCCCAGTTAGTTTGTAACTTTTAACTGGGTTGCTATCCCTTTTTTTAAAAAAAAACTGTCCAAACAGCGCTTGTGTGAAATTCACACAGGCAAATCTGACAACCCAGCTGCAGTAATCAGTTTAATATCCTTTACTGTTTGAATACGTACTGGTGTAATTTCTAATGTATTTAGAGCATATAGACCCAACGTTTTTACTAACTTTTACTAGCTTAAAAGACAAAGGACTAACACCTGTAAACTATGTAAACACACCAGGCAGGCACTCTTAATCTCATCAGAAGTAACAGCCATTTAGCAGATGTTTAACCAGTCTCCTGTCTCCCCGGGACAGAAGCCCCTCGAACATTTGTATACCATAGGTAAAGCAATGTAACACCATAATTATGGAATTTTAATATGAGTAAGAACTGTGTATAAAGAGGCCTCTTGTAAGAACTATATTTCGGGATTCTATAAGCCTTGAACTTGTGCTGCTATGGTTGCTGAATAAAGAGGTTACATTCACCACTCACTGATTGCAGTTATTTGAACACAATCCCGCAGGGGTTAGAGTATAAGAGTAGGGAAGTCTTCCTGTAACGGTACAAGGTGCTGGTGAAACCACATCTGGACTATCATGAGCAGTTTTGGTCTCTTTTATTTTAGGAAAAATATAATTTCTTTGAAGACAGTTCAGGGAAGGTTCACGAGAATGTCCCCTATATGGAGAAATTGTCTAATGAGCAAAGGCTGAATTGGTTGTGATTCAACTCACTGGAATTTAGAAAAGTGAAAGGTGATCTCATGGAAACATATTGGATTCTTAAGGGGCTTGTCAGGATAAATACCGACAAGGATTTTTCTCCTCATGGGACAGTGTGGGACCATTCTGAATATCTTTAGGTTTAAGGGGCACAAATTTAAGACTGAGATAAGGAGGAATTTTTTTTCTCTGCGAGGGTTGTGAGTATTTAGAACTGCTTGTCACGGAGAGCTGTGGAGGCAGAATCGTTGTGTGTATTTAAGGCTGAGAGATTCTGATCAGTATCAAAGGAATTGATGGGGAAAATGCAGGCATATGGGTTTGAGCAATATTGGATCAGCCTGATTCTATCAAATGGTGAAACAGGCTCAAGGAGCCAAACGGTTGACTCCTCCTCCTATTTCCTATGGTGTCAAAGTCTGAAAACCACAGTTTCCCAAAAAAGATGTCCGGTAATCTCATCAGATGGAGCGTTCACCTATTCCTGCCCATTGGCCTCCTTGCCCCCTCACCCCCAACACTCTCAACATGCCCAAAATCTGGGTTGAAACCTACCTTAAGGCAAAAGTACATTCTCTTATTGTGAAGGTGTCAGTGGAGTTTTGCTCAGCCCTGAAAGTTGGCCAGCATTGAATTGACGTTCGAAATGTGTTCATGTTCCTGGAGCAATGCTTGATACTAGCAAGTATGAAGCTTCCCTGGGCCACCTCGCTGTGTCACTCTGTAACCCCCTGAGGAACCTTCCAGAGTCTCGACAAACCTGAAATTGCAAAATGGTCTGGCAGCCTTCCTAAAGTTCAATAACTGCCTTTTAAAAATATTAATATACAGAACTCGTCAATTTTAAATTAAAAAGTAATATTTGATATGCATTCATGATAATAGATTGTCAGTGTTGATTTAATGTGGAGACAAAGTGTCAAATTTAGGAGAATACTTAGATCTTTCAGTTGCTGTCTGAAGTAAACCATGGGCTGAATTTTTTTCTTGGCTAAGATCCAGTTACGTTGATTCATTTTTTGTTTTTGGAAGGATTTCTGTCACAAGACCCAATGAGTTTTCTTGCCTTATCTTATTAAACTTGTCTCATTAACTGCTACTCCCCCCCATAGCATCCGTTATGTCCAATTATGACCACTTCTTACCAGATGCTGAAAGATTGACACCCTTTGCAACTGTACCATTTTAAAAGGCCACTGTGCATCCTGATAAGTATTGATATTCTGAAGCTGCCCTGCTCACTCAAGGTCAGATTATGAAGATGTCGATAAAGGGGACAATGGCACTGAGAATCTCCTTTAGGGACTTGAGGTCCTGGTTGAGGGCTCGGGCAAAAGAGGGGAGCCTCTTGAAGAATTGGCAGAGGATGCTGTGCCACCAGACCCTGGCGGCCTGGTCTGAGGTTGCCACTTGGGTTGCCTTTGCCTCAGTCCAGTTGGAATGGCTAACAGTCGTGTAAGAACTGGCCACAGTAAGTACTACATTCTTTCTGCTGCTTTACACTCATTCTCTCTGCTGCTGCACTCATCTCCCACCGAGGTTCATGCTCTATCATTGTCATTGTCTGCAACATCTTCCCTCCCATTCCTACTCTTCCTTGTTTCCTGCACCACTATTCTTACTTGGCCTCTGTATAGCCTCATTACTAACAGAGAGACCTGGCTACCAGGGAGACCTCACTGCCTTTCAACTTCGCTAGTGAATGTATGATTTCAGTCAATCCCTCCCTTTCTCTCAAAACAGGAGAAGATAGCTCATAAACAAATGGAGGGAGGGTTACCTGACGTTAGGCTTCTCACCCTCTAAGAGGAGAAAATTCTGGCTCTCACATGAGAAGGTTTGGACTGCTCCTGTGAGAATGCTGAAACATCTATTCACATTTGTAAGCGTCAATCTTCTTCTCATTACATCTCTCCAAAGTAAGCCCAATGTCAGTCTCATTCATTGTACACCACTTCTAAACACTGGCTGTGACACCACCTTCTCTCTTGAGTCTCGCAATTACAGCCAGTGTTTCCACCACCATGGTAAAATGGCCAACACTGCCAGAAACTGTCACCTAGTCCTTGAGAATGAGAATACTAAACCCTCAGGATGCATTGGCAAGGCCGCCTTTAGCAACCTCTGCCAGCTCAGATATTGACACCTCAGGGGAATGTTAGATTTAATGAGCGTGGGAGCACGATCTGGTGAGTGCCTTACCTTGACAGCTCAGCAGTGGTCTGAGGGAGAAACATTCCAGGCTACTAGCACACCAGAGACCTGGTGCCTGTTCAGCCCCAGGCAGGAGAGACCCTTATGGTGTCAGTGAAAGGAAGCTTCACCCAGAGGCACAGGGAGGAGCAGAGGCAGCAGACAGGGATTTGGGAGGCAATAGCCCTCATTGCCCTGAAGTTGCAGTGGTGCAGTGAGTCATGTGACTGTCTGGCTGCCTCCATGGACAGGTTGGCAGCTGCCAGGGAGATCCAGGCCCAACACCCTCAGGGACTGGAGAGGAGCGCACACCTACATTCCATCATCGTCCCCATTTGCCGTCAGGACTGAAGTCATGACTGAAGAAGGTGAAGGACCTGGATTGCACTGCAGGTTCAAAAGGAGACTAGATAGTGCCAGGATCCACCATGCCAGAGGAGGAATCACACACAGGCCCCTTTAGTTTCCACTCCAGACGTGGCTGTGCTCTCTACCTCCACCATGCCTTCCCTCCTCTGACCCTGAGGAGGCTCATGCTGAAGATGGTCAATTTGTATGTGACAATTCCTCATGGTAGACTGGTTAGCAAGGTTAGGTCACATGGAATACAGGGAGAACTAACCATTTGGATACCGAACTGGCTTGAAGGTAGAAAACAGGGTGATGATGGAAGATTGCTTTTCAGACTGGAGTGCTGCGACCAAGGGTGTGCCACAAGGATCAGTGCTTTTCATAATTTGTAGAAATAATTTGCATGTGAATGTAGGGGGTATAGTTAGCATGTTTGCAGATGACACTAAAACTGGAGATGTAGTGGACAGGGAAGAGGGTTACCGCAGAGTACAACAGGATCTTGATCAGATGGGCGAATGGGCTGAGGAGTGGCATTGGAGCTTAGTTTAGATAAATGTGAGGTGCTGCATTTTGGAAAGGCAAGTCAGGGCAAGAATTATATGCTTCATGGTAATGTCCTGGGGAGTGTTGCTGAACAAAGAGACATTGGAGTGCAAGTTCATAGTTCCTTGAAAGTGGAGTTAGAGCTAGATAGCATAGTGAAGAAGGCGTTGAGTTTGGTTTCCTTTTATTGTTAAAAATCACACAACACCAGGTTAGAGTCCAACAGGTTTATTTGGAATTACTAGTTTTCAAGGTGTTGCCTATTCATCAGATGGTTATAAGAGGCACTGCCTTGAAAGATACTGCTTCCAAATGAACCTGTTGGACTATAACTTGGTGTTGTGTGATTTTTAACTTTGTCCACCCCAGTCTAACACTGGCATCTCCAAATTATTCCTTTTATTGGTCAGAGCATTGACTATAAGAGTTGGGAGGTCATGTTGTGGCTGTATAGGACATTGGTTAGGTAAAAACAATGACTGCAGATGCTGGAAACCAGATTCTGGATTAGTGGTGCTGGAAGAGCACAGCAGTTCAGGCAGCATCCGAGGAGCAGTAAAATTACGTTTTGGGCAAAAGCCCTTCATCAGGAATAATGGCAGAGAGCCTGAAAGTGGAGAGATAAACTAGAGGAGGGTGGGGGTGGAGAGAAAGTAGCAAAGAGTACAATAGGTGAGTGGGGGAGAGGATGAAGGTGATAGGTCAGGGAGGAGGGTGGGGTGGATAGGTGGAAAAGAAGATAGGCAGGTAGGACAAATCATAGGGACAGTGCTGAGCTGGAAGTTTAGGACTAGGGTGAGGTGGGGGAAGGGAAAATGAGGAAACTGTTGACGTTCACATTGATGCCCTGGGGTTGAAGTGTTCCGAGGCAGAAGATGAGGCGTTCTTTCTCCAGGCATCTGGTGGTGAGGGAGCAGCGGTGAAGGAGGCCCAGGACCTCCATGTCCTCGGCAGAGTGGGAGGGGGAGTTGAAATGGGTAAAAACAATGACTGCAGATGCTGGACACCAGATTCTGGATCAGTGGTGCTGGAAGAGCACAGCAGTTCAGGCAGCATCCAACGAGCAGCGAAATCGACATTTCGCGCAAAGGGAGTTCAAATGTTGGGCCACAGGGCATGGGGGTGGCAGCTGCACCAGCCGCATGGCTAATGGCATCCAAGCAGTTCCAGAGGCCGGGGGAATCTTCTGGAATGTTTGAGGAGCGCTGGTTATGGAGGTAGGTAGATCAAGGTTTGTTGTACTTATAGTTTTTGATGTTTGAGATGGAGTCGAAATACTGTTTGTTCAGAGTATGAATTCTCCTAAGGATGTAGTACAGAGTGGGTCCTTTGCAATTCTGAGAGAGTGTGGCCCTCAGCTGAGGCAGGGCTGACTGTAGAGAGGTTAGGTGCCGGCGCATTGCTGCAAGCGTGGAGCAGAGGATCTTGAAGGAGAACTGTTGCTGGTGTTTTTGAGTCTGTAGTCTGTACTGTCTGTCCTGTTCGGGTCTGATCTCTGCTGACTCCTAGGACATTGGTTAGGCCACTTTTGGAATATTGTGTGCAATTCTGGTCTCCCTGCTATTGGAACAAGTCTAAATCAAAATTCTGCTACATGTACATGAATATATGGAGTATTTTTAAGAAGATTGGTGAGTCATAGATACAGATTGCTGTGGGATTATAATATTGTGATGACTCAAAAGAGGGTTGGGCTGTGTGTTAAATATTCTTGGTCTGGGTGTGTTCTTTTTCCTCATCTCCTCTAAACCACCTACTCCTTACTTCAACCTGTTCCTCCTGGTTTTTGAACCCTTTCACTAAGTGGAACTGTTTCCCCCTCTGTGCTTATACCCATCAGAACTTTGAACAACTTATTTAGATCACCTCTCAGCTTTCCCTGCTTTAAGGAAAACAATCCTGGCCTATTGAGATTTTCTTCAAAGCTGTGTTCAGTGCCTTGACTCATAAGGGCAAGTATCCCCTCTGTCTTGACTCCATCCAGCTGTCTATCCATCCACACACCCACTCACAAGCTTATGGATGTGTACTTTACCTCGTAGGGTCTTACCATTCAACATGTACACACTTGCCTTGTGAAACCTTCCAACTGCTTCACCTCACATTTTTTTTTCAGGATTAAATCCCATTTGCGACCAAACAATCCATCTGGTCAGTCTGTCTATACCATCCTGTAGATTAAGGCTTTCCTCGATATCTTGCTGTAATCAAAGGCTTTCGTTCACAACAAATAACACCAAACCCTGCCGCTGGATATGAGCTTCCAGTCACAAAATAAAAACCGTCCATCTGTCATCCCCTGCTTCCTGTTACAAAACCAACTTTGGATTGAATTTGCCAAATTGCACTGGATCCCACTAGCTGCTTATCTATCCCGACATGCAAGAATTTGTCAAAGTCTTCCTGAAGTTCCATGTAGATTACATCACCTGCACAATCCTCATCTACACACCTAGTCATCTCCTCAAAAAAAATCATACCAAATTGAAGTATAACAAAGATACCCCAGAAGGTTCAAGGATACTATTGATTTGACTGGAGCTAAAGAATAGAAAAAGTGTGCAATTACCTTGCTTGTTATAATCTATATAGAACATCTAATGGAAAAGGATGTAGAGGAAAACAAATCTGAGGAAATTACTACTGATGAGGTACAAAGATGATAGAGTAGTTACAAAGGAAAACTGTAATTATCCAAACGTAGACTATGATAGTGGTAATGTAAAGAGCAATAAGGGACAACTGCTCTTAGATCATGTTCAGGAGAATTTGCTACCGCAGTACATGTCCAATCCAATGTGAAAGGAAGCATTGCCAGACCTGGTTCCTGGGATTGAGGTAGGCCTAGTGGACAAAGCATCATTTGGCTAACAGTTAGATGACAGTGATCATTCTGTCATAAGATTTAGAATAATGGCAAAAAATTACAATGAATAGCCTAGAAGAAGAATCAACTAACAAAGAACAGTTTTTGAGTGAGGAAATAGCAGTTATAGAGTCATTGAGTCACAGAGGCTGTAGAGCACAGAAGCAGAATCTTCAGTCCAACTCGTGCATGCCGACCAGATATTCTACATTTATCTAGTCCCATTTGCCAGCATTTGGCCCATATCCTCTCAACCTTTCCTATTCATATGCTCATCTAGATATCTTTTAAGTGTTGTAATTGCACCATCTCCACCACTTCCTCTGGTAGCTTATTGCACACATGCACCACCCTCTCTGTGGAAAAAGTTGTCCCTTAGTTCCTTTTAAAATATTTCCCCTCTCAACTTAAACCAATGCTGTCTAGTTTTGGACACTCCCACCCCAAGGAAAAGATATTGTTTATCCGTGTCCCTCATGATTTTACAAAACCCTATAAGGACACTCCATCATCCTCTGATACTCCAGGGAAAAATGCCTCAGCCTATTCAGCCTCCCCCTGTAATTCAAACCCTCCAGTCCTGGCAACATCCTTGTAAATCTTTTCTGAGCCGTTTCAAGTTAAACAGCATCCTCCCTGTAGGAGGGAGACCAGACCAGTAATCTAAAAGTGTCATTACCAATGTACTGTACAGTCACAATATGACTCCCAACTCCTGTACAGCCACAACATGACCTTCTAACTCTTATACTCAATGCACTGACCAATAAAGGCAAACATACCAAACGCTGCCTTCACTACCCTATCTACCTGTGACTCTGGAACCTGCACCCTAAGGTCTCTGTTTGGCAACACTCCTCAGAATCTTATCATTAAGTGTATAAGTCCTGCCCTGGTTTACCTTACCAAAATGCAGAAGCTGTCATTTATCTAAATTAAACTCCTTCTGCCACAATTTGGCCCATCTGATCAAGGTCCCGTCATAGTCTGAGGTGACCTTCTTTCTTGTCTCATTTTAGTGTCATCTACAAACTGATTAATCGCATTTCCTATATTCGCATCCGAATCATTTATATGAATGACAAAAAGTTGGACTGGATAGACAGGAAACAGGGTGATACTGTAAACTTCAGAACTTCAATAGCTGTTCATGGATTGAAAGAATCAGTGATGATAAACTGAAACACAAGGAAAGAAGCAGCAATAACTGTCTGGAATCACTGTTTCTTGAGATGAAAGGGACAAGGAGAAACTGTTATAAAGGAATTAAAAGCAACATGCTCATTAACCATCCCTGGGAAGAAGGAATTGAAATAACGTAAACAAGCTGTTTCCTGGGAGATAGGAGCTAACCTGCTGCCTCATGACAAATAGGCAATAAAGACGCTAATGGAAGGAATGTTGTGAGGTAAAGGGGTTAATTGCAGGAAAAGCTCTTAGGTTCAGTCCTCCTTGTGTGTTGCTATGCAGATGCAGATCACTGGCAATCTTATCAATGGGTTAAAAATGGGTTCTCCATTTTCTGATATATTGCCAAAGGCTCTATGAATAATTCTGGAAATTAGTAGTTTTCTCAGGATTTTACGGTATCCAGCATTTAAGCAGTGTGTGTTTAACTCGATCAAAGTCAGAATCTGTTCACACTGGCACAGTTCAGTGAATTTAAAACCCAGCACAAATTGGAGAATTTACAAATGAAATGACTGCAGTCTTGCCTGTTAACTTTTTATCTGCATCAAAATGCACACAGCCGAACACTTCAGACCAAATGTCACTTAAATATGTTTTTTATGTATATATTTATTGAAACATTTTTCACTCTTTCACAAAAATACCCAAGAAGTTATGAAAGTACAGGAAAGTAGAAATAATATCATACTTTTCTATTACAATAGTGTTAACAATAAATTGCCTACTACTTTTCAAGACACAGTTGTCTCATATTTACCTAACATAACCCAAATTAGAATAAACTCAAATTAAAGAAAATAGCATTAAATTAAATTACAATCCATTAAAATTAAATAACATTACATTGCACTACATTACATTACTCCACTTGCTGTACCTCCACTGAAGCTCCTGTCTACGGGAGCAACAGTTATTATACCAGAATTTACTAGGTTCCCCCCGCCCCCAACACCACCCCCATCTGGGATCCCCAGACCACCACATGCAGCCCTTGTGGTTATAAAATGGCCCTAATCAGCACTGCTGACAGGTCCATGTCTATGTAATTTAGAAAGGGCTGCCATGTCTTATAAAATTGCTCTGTTCTATGGTGCACCATACTTGTCAGATAAGCTTGAGGGATGTGCTCCACCACAAGTCTGCGCCACCCTGCAAGAACTGGAGATGTTTCTGATATCCAATTCATTAGGATGTTCTTCCTTGCACTTTGTGTAAGAATATTGAATAATCTCTTCCTGTGCTCACCCAAAGAGGGCAGATTCGCTAGTCCTAAAACAAGGGATACCAGAACTTCCTTAACTTCCATTCCCTGGATCATCTCCAGCTCATTCACTATGGCACCCCAGTATCCGTGAATCGTGGAGCAGGACTAAAAGCAATGTGTAAGGGTGCCTGTGCTAAATTTACATTTAGGAGATTTCGGAGAAGATCCTTTCTTAAACTTTGCCAGTCTCTCTGGTGCCATATGGGTCCTGTGGAGGATCTTTAATTGAATCGCTTGTGCCTTATTGCACATTGAAATTTTCCTTACACTCCCCTGTATATCCTCCCATGTTTCTGATGAGATTTCTTTCCCTAACTCCTGATTCCAAATCTCAAGTCCCCCAAGCCATTCTCTCTCTGCAGATGATACATGGTACTAATTGAGAGAGTGCCCCCACATTGGAGCACTCTTCTTTCTATATCCAACTTGTACTGCTGGGCCAAGAGCTTGGGTTACTTCTGTATGTAACCACTAACCTGGAAATATCGGAAAGGTCCCTATTAGGGATTCCATATTTCTGATCTACTTGGCTGAAAGACAACAAGACCTCTTCCTTGAATAGATCTCCCAGACAGGAGATTTCCTTACCCTGCCATGCTCTGAAGCCAGAGTCAATTGACCCTGGTCTAAATCCTCAACATCAAGCCATATCAACTTCGACTCATTACGCACCCATACGTCCACACTTGACAACAGGACGCCAATTTGGTATCTCTTCAGATCCAGGTCCAGCACCCCCCTCATATCCTGCATAAGTTGCAGCTTGGTAAATTTTTAGGGGATGCCTACAGCACCAAATAAATGATCCAAGCCTCCCGGCAAACATCTCAGTACCTGTTTGGATAATAACAATGGGAGCATCTTTATGGATTATAACAACCGAGGAAGAACATTCATTTTAATCAAGGCTATACGGCCTAACCATGATATGGATTGCCCCTCCCACTGCTGCAAGTCCTGCTTTATTCCTCAAACAACTGCATAAAGTTAGCTGTGTACAGTTGCCGGGAGGTAGGGGTAATAAAAATTCCCAGGTAGAGAAAACCTTTCTGTGACCATCCAAAAGGAAACCCCATTCCGGCCTCCAGCTGCGGTACTTCCACAAATCCCCCCAAATTTATCCTGTGTCCTGAAGAGCTGCCGAGTGATTTAATATTTTGTATTCGCCGGGGTACGCACTTTTCGGAGTTAGCCAAAAACAGAAGGATACCATCCGCATGGAGTGATTTGGTGTTCCCCAGCTCCCTCCTTTGACAACACTATTTCAGGGTCCTTTCGGATGGTCTCCACCAACTGTTCAAGTACCAAGGTAAACAGCAGCAGCGACAGGGGACATCCCTGTCGACTGCTCCCCTCCACACCAAAATTGCCGGATTTAACCCCATTCATGATAACCACCACCTGGGGTCTTTATATAACACTGTCACCAACCTGGTAAAAGCCCCTCCCAGACCAAAGTGATCTAGAACAGCAAAGAAATATGATCATTCCACCAGATTAAAAGCCTTTTCTGCATCCAGAGGGACCACCAAACCCAGCATCACTCTCTGCTGACATTCCCATCTGATAATTGTTGGAGGAGCTGCGGCCCTTGATAAATCCCGTCTCATCCTTTTTTATAATAACGGGCAGCACCTTCTCCAACCTCAGAGCCAACACCTTTGATAAGATTTTAAAATCCACATTCAACAACGAGGTGGATCTATACGACATGCAATCCTTGGGGTCTTTCCTTTCTTTAAAATAAGCGAGATATTAGCCTCCCTAAGAGAGGGTGGAAGATAGTCCTGGCTATACGAATGACTATACATTCGCAGAAGTGGTTCAGCTAATATGTGTATAAACTCCTTGTAAAATTCACTCAGGAACCCATCTGGACTGGGTGCTTTGCCACCTTGGAGCTGCCTTACCCCCTCTTGCACTTCCTGTACTGTCAGAGGCCTGATCTGCATAGGTCCAGGTTTTCAAAAAAGGATTCCAATCTCGCCACTCCATCCCCACAGCCCTTCTCTGTATAGAAATACTGAATTCTGGCATTGATCTTTCTCAGTTCATGAGTGACATTGCCAGTTCTCTCCCTAATAGACACAATGGACTGTGCAGCACTTTCCTAGCCAGGTCAGCCAGCTATCTACCTGGCTTATCCCCATATTCAAACAGCCTTTGCTTTGCAAAGGAGACCTCTCTCTTTGCCGATGTGTGAGCGCTGAGTATAGCGCAGCCTGGAGAGCCGTGACCTGCTGTGATTTAACCACGGATGGTCTAGTACAATATGCTGACTCAGCTGCCTTCAGCCGGGTCTCAAGCATCAGCTGCTGTTCCCCTCTCTGCCTCCTTCTCGTTGTCGAGTATGAAATAATCAGTCCCTTTAAGAACACTTCGGTGGTCTCCCAGAGCACTGATGGATTACTGACCATACCCCAATTAATGTCCTGAAATCCCTGAACACCCTTGTAATGTACTGTACACATTGCCATCCTTCAACAGAAATGGATCCATGTGCTAGTGCCACATGCCTTTTCCAATACCCTTGGTCTTAACATCTAACTACACTGTCGCATCATCCGAAATAGTTAAATTCCCAATCTTGCAGGCCAACACCAAGTCCAAATAAACTGACAGAACAAAGAACATATCAATTCTTGTGTGGCACTTGTGCGGGTTGGAGTAAAAGGTAAAATCCTTCCCATTAAGGTGGAGACACCTCCACACATCCAATAGTCCCAAGGCCTCACACAGATTCACTAACTGTCTAGACTGCAGAGGTATACCTGACAGTCCCCTTGGCATCCTGTCTATCCCAGGGTCCATGAGACAATTAAATTCTCCTCCTATAATTGTACGGTGCACCCTAAGAGTCATTAATTTAGAGACCGCGTCAACTAAAAATTTAAGAGGATGTGCTGGCGGACAGTAAATGTTCAGGATGCCATACTCTTCTCCGTGTAGCTGAGCCTTGAGAATGACAAACCATCCATATTCATCCTTGATTTGATCTGTCACCTGAAATGGGAACTTCCTTTGTCCCAGTATGGCCACTCCTCTGCTTTTGGAGTTAAAGGAGAAGAACACCCTATCGTATCCCCCCTGCTGTAACTTCAGATGTTCCCCATCAGCGAAATGCGTCTCTTGCAATTGAACCATGTCAAGCCTTTCCTTCTTAAGATTTGAGAGCACCTTTTACCTTTTAATGGGGGAATGGCTCCCCTTTATATTCCAGGTGCACCACCTAAACAGACCTCTAGCCATGACTGTACACTATAGCCTGTGGTCCCACAAGAGGAAGAAGCCCATTCAATGTGCAGCGAGTAGAAAAAATATAGCCTTCATCAAATCTGAACTCTATTTCTACAAACTCCACTAAAACTACTAAAACTAAGAAAGTAACCACTACACCTAATTTGAATAAGTAAACACAAAAAGCACAAATCTCCAGAGTTCTTCCCTCTCGCCCATGTGGGGCATTCACACCCAACCTTACAACTATCCTAACACCTTCCAGTTAAGGCTGCTCCCCTAACCCAAGCAATGGAAAAAAATGTTATTTACACTCCTGCAAGTTAACAATGGACACCCACCCCTCCGCTTCCACATCTCAACCCACACACCTTTACATCAAAAAACTAACCACCCCTCACCCAGCAAAATAGAACATTAGAATAACAGCTAACTACTAAATGGATATAATATGAAACAAACCAGATTTTACACTAACGCAATACCAAGCCTATAAGGCCTGAGACCACAAAAGGGAAAGGAACAAAGAAAGAGAAAATAAAAACAAAATATATTATGCCATTATCAGCATACATCTTTTCTTCTTTCCCCCTTGGTCAAAGTCTTTATTATTTCAACGAGTTTAAAAATTCTTTTGCTTTTTCTGCTAAGTCAAGTTGTAAACAGCTCTCCCATAATTGAAACATAGCACTGTCCGGTACCTCAGAGAATATTGACAGTTTAAATCTCTTAATTTTTTCTTTACATCATCAAAGGTCTTCTTTTTCTCAATTATGGCCCAAGAAAAACATTAACCTCGAACCTTTAAAAACCAAAGCCTGGGGATCTCCTCCCAGCCTCCTGGCTGTTTCTATTATTAGTTGCTTTTCTTTATAGTGCTGGAGTTGCACTAGGACTGGGCGGGGGAGCTGATCCAACCCGGACCTGTGCATTGTGATTCAGTGGGCCTGTTCCACACTCACGCAGACTGACTTGATCTCCTGCCCCAGCATCTCCGGAAGCTACCTCCCGAGAAATTCAGCAAGGATTTTGCCCTCCTCACGCTCCAGAAGACCCACGATACGTAGGGTTTATTTCTCCGACCTCGGTTTTTGAGGTCATCTACTTGCTCCAGCAGGCTCCGAACCTGGCCTTCCAATGTTCAGACCTGCTGCTCGGAATTCTCCGTCACAGCCTCTGAGGCCATGGTCCTCTGTTCCATCACCTCCATGCGCTTGACCAAAGCCTAGATCTCTTGCTCATGCTTTGTCAGCAAGGCAGTAATCGGCTCCAGTGCTCCTTCCATTTTTTTCATGGTGTTTTGCAAACTCCGTGAGTAGATACTGCTGCTCCACTGAACTTAAAGACGCCACCATGGCGGTCGAGGCAGCAGCTGCAGGTGTGCCCGACATAGCAGGGGAGTGTCCTGCCTGCTGCACTCCCCTTGCTGTCTTTCCTTTAGATGGCAGTCTTGATTTGGAGATGCCGGTGTTGGACTGGGGTGGACAAAGTTAAAAATCACACAACACCAGGTTACAGTCCAACAGGTTTATTTGGAAGCACTAGCTTTCAGAGCGCTGCTCCTTCAGCAAGTGGTTGTGGAGTTACTCCACAACCACCTGATGAAGGAGCAGTGCTCTGAAAGTGGCGCAGGGAGTAGGAGCCCACCTTACTTGAGGTATGGCACAGAGCCCAGCACAGCAGATTGCTGTCATCTTGAATCTCCCAATTAAACATTTTTTACCTAGGAGTCTTGTAGTCTCGTAGCCAGAAAACAGGCAAGTCCGATAATTGGTAAAACAATTAAACAACTTGTTAAACAAACAGTTAAAGTAAGCAAGCTTATTAACACATTAATTACAGTATTGTCTGAAACTCCCCAGATACACATTCCATATATACTTGAGCATGGGATGGGTTGGAGGTGCTTGCAAGGTTCATTGTCTCTCCCTGTCTGCCTCTGCAGAAGTGGACCTTGCACACAGCCGCGCCCTCCAGGTAGAGTGTCCTTCTGTCTTGGATGCAGTGTCTCTGTCAAAGCAGCTTCCACTGTTCTCCCAAGCCCAAATCCAGGCTATATATCTTTCTGGCACTTTTCCTGAAAGTTGTGCCAAGCCCTTCAATCTGAGTACAGTCCTTAAACATAGTTTTGATGTTCCATTCTGGGGTAACAATATTTATATTCCTCACTCTGTTTATGCGTAGATGACTAACTCCTGGTCCTGGTCAATTTAGGGAAAGCGGTTAAATGCAAATGTGCTCTTTGTTTCTATCAATGCCATTTTTATCATTTATGTTTATTCGTTTTTGCTTGAGTTAGGAGGCCATCATTAGCACTCATCGTGTTGTGGCGTAATCAAGACCACATCCTGTCTGGTTTCTGCAGAGAGTGTATTTGAAAGATTCTTAGCCAATTTTTGCTTAAATCCCATCAATTAACCAAAAGCCACTCAGTTACCTCCTAACTTCCATTATGTACTCTCTCATGGTACTGTTTTCTAAATTTTAGCAAAACTTTGACTATGCCCTATAAGCAATCAATGATATTTTTTGATTTTTCTTTCCCCATGAAAGTTGGTAGTTTGTCTGAACGTTCATTTGTGCTCAAATTGTCAGTCTCCAATACTGCAAACTCCTGCTCCTCCTACTGCTCTTGTATTGGCAAGAAATTGCTGAGCTGAAAATATTGCTAGAAAAGCGCAGCAGGTCAGGCAGCATCCAAGGAACAGGAAATTCGACTCCAGCATCTGCAGACCTCACTTTCTCCTCTGAAATTGCTGAGGACGTACCAAAGTCCACATGGTTACTTCATCTTTTCACTGGTCATAAGGTTAACTTTCAGAAAACTTTGCATTTTGACTCCACCATCATCTGCTCCAAATGTTGTACATTGGAAGATAGCTGTTTTTGAACAGTGTCTAAGTCCACACTTTAAACAGAGCTTTATTTCAGTTAAGCAAACTCCATATAACTCATACACTGATGAATACTTTGTAAAATAAATATCTAGAAATGCTGTCACACACAACTGAATGATTTTTTTTCCATCACCAAAACACCTGTAGCAATTTGCCACCAGTAAATCACCAGTGTTTCCAATTCATGTGCACAGTCCATTTAAGAGAATGAAAATAACTCCAAAGGCAAGGCAGAGGGACAAATTAACTGGAGTTGGAAGGGGAAATGAGGCACTCTACCACTCCTGCGTAGTGCCCACCTTGCTCTAAAATATTTCTCTAAAGCATTGAGAATATTGGCGGACACTGCATGCTCCCTCACCTATGATACCCATAGATGTGGAAGAAGGGCAGGTCATTGGCAACTGTGACCTCCTCCACTGACCTACTTGGCCAGGCCCAGGAGTAGACCAATGAGAAGGTCTCTGATGTGCCCACACACCTCTGCACCAGATATCAAATAACAATAATTTTTCAACACAATCTCCATGTTTATACAACCAATTCACACCCAATTTATTCATCACTTGTTCTCTTCTATTAGGTGTCAGACATCCCTCCAGACCATGACAGATGATAACAGTTGAGATCTTTGCCATTTTTGATCTCTAGTTATTGGGGTGCAGGGGACAATTGCAAAGATTATGCGCAATGTAAAAAAATGGGAGTATTGTAAACACTGTGCAGGACTTTTAAACAACATTGACAAGTAGGCAAAAGGGTCAGATAGATTGCTGATGAAGTCAGATAGATAGTGTAAAATGTGTGATTTAATACATTTTTAGTGTAAAGAAGATGAAGAGGCAGTACAAAATAAATGATATTATTCTAAAGGACGTGCAGCAATGCTCCCTCTAAGCTGTCTGGCTGCACAGCCATTTGGATGTTTGTGCATATTGATGCATTAATCTCTGGTTTTGGAAGTCACTGTTGTGTGGAACTCAGAGGTCTGCACACCTAAAAAACCTCAAAAGAGGGAATATTGGTGAGAAGGAGCGGAAAGACTTCAGTGGATACATGCATAAGTCATTAAAGGTTACAGGACAGGTGGAGAGACCATTTAAAAAGCTGGAAGAACTCTGGATGCTGGAAGAGACCAGTTAATGAAGCGTACAATATTCTATGATTTAGAGATGCCGGTGTTGGACTGGGGTAACCAAAGTTAAAAATCACACAACACCAGGTTATAGTCCAACAGGTTTAATTGGAGGCACTAACTTTCGGAGCACTGCTCCTTCATCAGGTTTTTGTGAAGGACACAATTGTAAGGCACAGAATTTATTGCAAAGGTTTACAGTGTAATGTAACTGAAATTATACATTGAAAAATACCTTGATTGTCTGTTGAGTCTTTCATCTGTTTAAGTATCATAATAGTTTCACTTTTTTCATGTGTAAATCACAAAACATTTTTTTAAAAGTTGCATTCTCAGCTTAACTGTCACAATTGGTGTTAGCTAGACAATATGTTGAAGGTGTTAGCCCCCGTGTTCTCTGTCTCTGCCATGATGTTTAGATTGATTCTAATATAAAAAGTGAGATAACACCTTCAACATATTGTCTAGCTAACACCAATTGTTACAGTTAACCTGAGAATGCAACATTTTTAAAAAAAGTTTTGTGATTTACACATGAAAGAAGTGAAACTATCATGGCATTCGAACACAGGAAAGACTCAACAGACAAGGTATTTTTCAATGTATAATTTCAGTTACATCACACTGTAAACTTTTGCTATAAATTCTGTGCCTTACAATTGTGTCGTTCACTATCACCTGATGAAGGAGCGTCGCTCCGAAAGCTAGTGTGCTTCCAATTAAACCTGTTAGACTATAACCTGGTGTTGTGCGATTTTTAACTTTGCACAATATTCTAAGCTTCATTAGTAGATGCATAGAGTTCAAGAAAAGGGATGATGATGCTAAATTTATATAGAATGTGAGTGAGACTGGTGTATTGTATCCAGTCGTGTACACTTGGAAAAATATGAATGCATTGAAGAGAGTGCAGAAAGATTTACCAGAATGGTTACAGGGATGAGAAACTTCAGTTGTGAGGAGAAATTGAGAAGGCTATGTGGAAATCTGGTAGGAGATTTTAAAAACATCAGGAATCCAGATAGGAAAGATAGGAAGAATTTGTTCTTGCTTGTAAAAAGATTGAGAACCAGGGGCTACAGCTGTAAAGTGTTTTGTAAACTAAGCAACTGTAAGGTGAGGAAAATAACTATTCACTGTGTGAAAAAGTTAAGGTCTGGCATGCACTGTCTGGAAGTGGGGTGGCAGCAGGTTCAGAGGCATCCACTTTTAATGATTGATTAAATAGAAACAATATGAAGGCTACAGGGAGAAGGTAAGAGATTGGCACTTCATTAAAGTGTTTGAGACAATTCAGACATGATGGGCCAGATGACCCATTCTGTGAATGGTCTGCTATTGATCCCTGTTTGATCGATTTTGTGCAGTGAAAGGGACTGTGCATGTTTGCCACCGCTCTTTTCTGCAACACATTCTAAATCTTGCATCTTCAGCCTGCTCCTGTCCCTTAGGTCTTTTAATCATGCTGCAAGCACAACTTCCTTTTTGTCGTATTTCCAATTGTTGCAAAATTTTGTGTATGTGTGGCTTGAAAGAAATCACCACTTCTCCTCTGATGCAACATCTTTGTTATGAGTATGCTACACTTCCAAATGGTGACATTGAAGCATTGTAGGTTAATAATGTAATACAATGAGTAAAAGTTCCTAATTTCAAAAATGTACACATGCACTTTGGAATATAACTTGGCACAACTATACATTGGGTAATAGTTATTTGTCCATGGCATGGTGATGGTGTGGGTGGAAGGGGGTAAGAGAACTTTCAATCTGTGCCCAATGTGCATGCAAATTGGTGGGAATATTATGCTGTTTGACAACTAGTGTAAGCACAAGACCTGTTCCTTTGCAGACCCATGTATCATTTAAATCTGTTCTATGGGCTGTCAGCATGAATCACATTGATGATTAGACAGCTCACTTTTGGTTACTGAGAGTCTGTACCTCTTAAAAGGAACGCACAGTGCCCGGTGTAGAGTTGAGCCAGTGAACTTTCAGTGTACTGGATAGCGAAGCCTGTCCAGTGAATTGATGTCCACATTCTTTGACACTGCCCTGGAACCTTCAATGGAGGGTGGAAATGAGATGCAGCAGGAATATTATATGTTTGCATGTGGGGGAACGATGCCCTGCCACACAGCCAAAGAAACATTTATTTCCAAATGTCTGCTCATGTCAATGCCCATGTTTATATCTTAAGCAATGCACAAAGGATTTAAATGACTGGAGTTGGACCACTTAGGCCAGATTCCCATTCACAATATTAACACAGCCCTGTCATATCATCAATGTAAACATTTACATTGACTTCCTCCTTCTTCACTTTCATATTTCATCGAAGTATTATGACACTATTTGTAGCCCACACACTTCTGTCACTTACAAATGCAGTGATTACCAAACCGTCACCAACAATATCCTCTCTTGCACAGATGCGATGTTTCTTCATCGTGCTGGAACTATTCTATTTTACAAATCAGAAGAACTGCAGATGCTGGAAATCAGAAACAAGAACAGAAATTGCTGGTAAAACTTAGCAGGTCTGGCATTGTCTGTGGAGAGAAATCTGAGTTACCATTTTGGGTCCAGTGACACTTCTTGAGAAGACAGCAACAGCGAGCACAGAACTCCAGCAATTTCTGTTTTTATTCTATTTTACAACTAGACACAAAACATGCCACTCAATGATGCAGCTCCTTTGCCCTTGCCGAATGAGCAAGTACACAATAACTGGGGAGAATCCCTCTGGTGGGAGGACCTCCATTCTTTCAGATGCTCCAATTAGTTGAAGAACCTCCTATGAGTATCCTGGGAAGAGGATGCACTCATACAGCTGTTTGCTGTTAAGCAGGAAATAACTGCCTCGGGGGTTGAGCCTAATAACCATCAATTGCTCAACACATGATTACCCCTTTGTCTCTGCCTGTATCACAACCCAGTTTGTTCACCATTTAAACTGTTTAGTTGGAATGATCTACTGGTGGATTATTTAGGACTTGCAGCAAAGACCAACTGCTCCAAGCTTATGCTGATAATCCACATGAGCCACTTCCCACTCTCACCAGCTAATTTAACATCCATATCCCACTCATTTCTAACATGAGACAAAAATAAGATACTGGATTAAACTCAGGTCCAGCAGTATCTGTGGAGAGAGAAACAGTTAACATTTCAAATTCTATATATCTGAGTTCTGAAGAAGAATCATATTGTTGCACTCTCTCTCGCTGTCTCTAACGTCATGCTTCTGGCATCCACAGGTGTTTTGCTCCAACTTGTTCTCCTTGTGTGAAATACATCCATTCCTGATTCAACCACTCAATATTCTTCACTAGGTTACATTCTATCTCTTATGACTTTTTTTGCTTCCTCTTCCTACACTAATGTTGTCATTTTCTTTGAAGATACAAATTACATTTGCTGTGCATCATACTTTATCTTGTACACCAAGATAGAATATTAAGAAGTTGTAAAGCCAATGATATTTTTGATGCATATTTTGTCATTTTCTATGCTAACTTAAATTCTTGTTTTAAAATTTGATCTCATCCACTCCTTAGTTTTATTGAAAACATCTTGATTCTTGGTTAATTTAGCAATTTTTACTAATTTATGCATTTCTTCCTTGTCTTCACTATTTGGTGAGTTATTGTATAGCCTTACTGGTCCTTTCTATCCTTCATTGAAATCAAGTCTTTGTAACCCTTTGTATTATATTTGATTGCGGTCCCACTAATACGTGAATCTCTTTAATCTCCATGTGCAAAGTGCAGTCTATTTTATATACTGTGAAATCAATTCTTGTTGGTGTGGTAGAAACCAGGCACCTTTGCATGTGGATAGAGTTAGAGTCATACAGCATGGAAACAGATTTTTTGGCCTAACTCATCCATGCCAGCCAGGTTTCCTGAAGTGAGCTAGTCCCATCTGCCTGCATTTGGCTCATAGCCCTTTAAGCTTTTCCTATACATGTACCTGTTGTAATTGTATCAAATCTACCACTTCCCCTGGCAACTAATTCCATTATGTGTACCACCCTTTCTGTGAAAAAGTTAATCCTTAGGTCCCTTTTGTATCTTGCCCCTCTCACCTTAAACCTGAGCCCTCTAGTTTGGACTACCCTACACTAGAGAAAGGACTTTGCCTAATCGCCTTATGTATGCTCCTCATGATTTTATAATCTGTAAGGTCACCCCTCAGCCTCCTATACTCCAGTGAATAAAGTGCCAGTCTGTCCAGCCTCTCCTTTATAACTTAAACCTTTCAGTCTTGGTAACATCCTTGTAAATCTTTGTTTCACACTTTCCAGTTTAATTACATCCTTCTTATAGCAGGGTGACCAGAATTCTATTCAGAACTCCAAATGTGGCCTTACTAATGACTTGTATAGCCATAACATGACATTCAAACTCCTGTACTCGCGCTCTGATCGATGAAGGCAAGTGTGCCAACTGTTTCTTCACCACCCTATCTACCCGTGATGCTACTTTCAAGGAACTATATACCTGTACCCCTAGGTTACTCTGTTTGACAACACTCCCAAGGGACTTACTATTAACTGTACCCTGATTTGCTTTCCCAAATGCAGCACCTCATATTTACCTAAATTAAACTCCATCTGCCACTCCTTGGCCCACTGGCCCAGTTGATCCAGGTCCTGTTATAGTCTTAGATAAAATTCTTCACTGTCCACTATATCACTGTTTTTTTCACATTGAAATGCCTGCCAATCTTTTAATCATTATGCATCTCTGGAGCCAAAACCTCTACAGTGTCCTTTGAACAATAATCAACCAGCAATTAACCCCCGGGCCTTAAATTCCAGTTTGTCTTAAAAAAACATAAACGCTATTCTTCACAGTCTAAAGGTCACCTTCAATTCACAGCTTGCTGTTCCAAACAAAAGTGAGAGAAAATTAAAAAGAGCAAAGGTTTCAATGCCTGTATGTAATGTTCCTGGATAATGACAAAACGTGGGTCTCAGTGAGCTTTGGGAAAAGTGTAGCAGTGACTGAGAGGGCATTTTGATGTGATGTAGCTACAGACAGGTAAAATTATATAGCGTGGTGTTTAACTCTGACAAGGGTGAGGGATTGGATTGTATGTGTGAAGGAGTGTCTGCTGGCTAAATGCCATGAGCAGCATGGTTTTGTGGATGCTGCTTGAACTTCTTGCTTCAACAAGGGTTCCTCTTTTGACTGCAGAACATCTGAGAAGTCCCCAAGAAACGTGTCAGCAATGAGTCAATCCCTAATGACCTTATATTTTAATATCCACAGCACCCACGAACTGGTGGAAGACATTTAGCAATGATTAAACATTCTGCTTATTCCTGGGACCTTTTAGTTCAACCTTTCTGCTTTGGCTGAAACTCTTATCAAATGCTATGAGAGTAGATTCAAGATTAGTAGCATTTTTTCTCTATACCCTGCTTCACAAGGGTGTCATCAGCTAAGGGCCTGGCTATAGAAATGAACTATATACTAACTTGATACCTCTGCTCTTTCAACATATAACTCTGATGATTTCCAATTATTGTGGAACTCTCACTTATGAAATTCCCGTTCGTTTTAATCTCTTTGAGGGCTCTGTGCATTCTCAAACTGAGGTGGTAATGGCAGTGTATTGACTGACGCTGCCATACTTCAGGCTCCTATATACCACTAACCTGGGTAGGTATTATGATTTCTTTCTCCACCTATGGTTCGTCAAGATTTGGAGATGCCGGTGTTGGACTGGGGTGTACAAAGTTAAAAATCACACAACACCAGGTTATAGTCCAATAGGTTTAATTGGAAGCACACTAGCTTTCGGAGCGATGCTCCTTCACCAGGTGATAGTGGAGGGCTCTATCCTAACACAGAATTTATAACAAAAATTTACAGTGTGATGTAACTGAAATTATACATTGAAAAATTGATTGTCTGTTAAGCCTTTCATCTGTTAGAATACAGTGATAGTTTCACTTCTTTCATGTGTAAATCACAAAACCTTTTTTTTAAAAAAGTTTCATTCTCGGGCTAGCTGTTAACAATGGTGATAGCTAGACAATACGGTTCGTCAAAGTTGTCTGAAGTTTTCCTCTGATCTGTCTTCCCCTCCTTTCTTCACTTCCTCATGGACCTTGATCAGTAGCTTCAATTCAGAGATATTAACGGTTACATTGGTGGCTCAGAGGCAGAATTCTCGCCTGCCACACGCAAGTCCGGCTTGTTTCCCGACCAATGCACAACAACTCTTTATTTGGGGTGGCACTGCAGCCTCAAAGCGCCAGGGACCCAGGTTCAACTCCAGCCTTGGGCAACTGGCTCAGTGGTTAGCACTGATGCCTCACAGCACCAGGACTCTGGGTTTGATTCCAGCCTCGGGCGACTCTTTGTGTGGAGTTTGCACATTCTTCCCATGTCTGTGTGAGTTTCCTCCGGGTGCTCCGGTTTCCTCCCACAGTCCAAAGATGTGCAGGCCAGGTGAATTGACCATGCTAAATTGTCCATAGTGTTAGGTGCTTTAGTCAGAGGGAAATGCGTTTGGATGGGTCAGTGTGGGCTTGTTGGGCCGAAGGGACTGTTTCCACACTGTAGGGAATCTCATATAAATAT